>NW_023495375.1:0-243947 GCF_904425465.1 Colossoma macropomum
CACCCACAAGGCTGTACACTTGTTCCAACAAAGTTGGATGAAATGAAGCCATGAGGTCCAGCAAAGTAAGAATACTTAAGTACCCACAGTCAGTGGAAAAGGTCATTGGTGACTAACAAGTACTGCTCTTCCTAAACCCGGACTGGAAAGAGTCTAAAAGCTTACAAAATGAGATGATTTTGAAGTTAGTTTAAGACAATTGCTCAAGAACTTTGTTCAGAAAAGGGGAGGTTAGTTATGGGCCTTAAAAAAATGAGAGCTGGTATCAGGGCCTGTTTTTTTTTAAGACGGGGTAATGGAGACAGTTTTAGGACCATGGTAAGCACTGCTGTAGATTGGCATAAGATACAGATACATGCCATCTCCAAATAAAGACCCATACAAAAGTGTTTGGCAGGACAGCAAGCTAACATGGAACTTACAGAATAGCTGGCCAATGACCCCCATTTTCACATTCCTCTATTTTTAACTCTATACTAAACCACACTTTTTGCAAACAGACCCTGATCAAAGCTGAATTTTGTCTATGAATATAGAAAAGAACAGAATATAATAGCTGCTGTGATTACCAAAAAAATGTTTATTTATGTTAATTCCAGGAAACGGTAAAAATGATTTTTTTTTTTAAATACTGATCAGGTTAGGTAAAAGATCTAACTAAACAAATAACTTGTTTAAGATCATGAATTCATTGTTATGAAACTTAAATTGGATGAAAAACGAAAAAGTAAACAAACATCACGATTAGAATGAGAATATCAAAAAATTAGTCTGCATTTTGTATTTTTTTCCTAGTTAATGAATATTTTAAGCATTGTTAAGCATAAGGATAAGATAATGGTAATGAATAGGCATAAGGATAAACCTAAATACAGTATGACAGACATAAAAACTCCAGAGTATAAAAAATAGAAATAATAATAAAAAAATGTTTGTCAAACTTTAAAGCTACCACACAGTATGTATACAAGCATGTGGCAGTTAATAAAAAAATTGTATTGAATTTATAGCCAATAGGATAAAAATTGGCATAAAAGAAACTCATCACACACTCAAACAGCAAAAGATCATCTAACACACTAAGACATGTTAATCTCACTGACTGTACAGCAGTAAATTCAGGATATTTGATTTTTTTAAAGCAGTCAAAATTTGCATAATGGAGTTACAGTCAACAAATTAGTATTTTACTGTTAGACTTTTAACACAATATTTACAGAAACGTCTGAAAGAAAGTAGAACTTTAAAATGTTAAAATGAAGGTTTGAAGTTGACATCCTGTATCTTCTGTCTGCACCTTTAAATCTCCAATCAGGTGTCACTGTAAATGGCTAGTTTTGAATAGTGCAGTAACACCAGTATTACACTCTCTAATACACACATTTACCATTCTCCCTACGAGAGAACTCAGAGGACACATCTGGGCAGCCATGACACTTTTCAGGAACTCCTTTTTGAGGATTTAAGGCACCCAGGCTTTCTTCATGGACCTACAAGAGAAGAATATTTTATTGATTTTTGATTTTTCGCATTATGTGAAGTATAGATTTAAAATAATATAAATACAAATGAAAAAGTGTACAGTTTGAAATGGAGTCATTTCAGAAAAGGTGCTGATTCATTACTACTAGTTTGCTGTTATTTTCATTTCTGACATTAGTGTTTAGTGAACTAAAATTCATAGTACAGTGTTTTCCACTATCAGGACAAAGATACCACTATATATAACAAATAATTGAGACTTTTATTGCTATTGCTACTGATAGCAAAAGTAATATTAGAACAGAAAAAATCTATAGCACATCTATAAAGCACACATCTGCTAATTTATAGTGTTGAGTCAGTATTTATTCATCTGTTATACATGACGGCTGAGACTTTGTTACTGAGCTCTGTTGGCTTGTTAGTTATCAGTGTTTAAGGGCTCTACAGTCATTAACAATAAAATGTGGGCAATGTATCATGTTTCTCATTCTGAACCTGAAGTAAAAGCCAGAAAAAGCAATTATTCACAAAGAAAAGTCATATCACATGTAAAATTCACCTGCATTCAAGCACACATCTGCTAACCCACAGGGCTGTTCAAATCATGTACAAATCTGTACATTTTTAAAGTTCATAATATACAGTTGTATGTTTGTGCACCCTGGTCAAATTACATGTTTTGCTGATTTTCTAAGTGTAAATAAGTTACATATTTTCTACAGAGAACACACTTCTGCACATTTTAATGAAGATTTGCCGTTTATTTGCTGAATTTATCATATTAAAAAAAAAAATAATAAATAAAACATGAAATGTGGCCTGAATGAAGTTATGGCACATTTTACATTGTATTGTTTTCCAATATGTTAAACTCAGCAGGTAAACAGAAATTGTGCACTAAAACTGTCATATTTCAGTTTGTTTCCTGTAGATATTGTGTATTTCCTAGCTTATTTGCATATAATTTGGTCGGGGCAATCAGACTTCTGCATATGACTGTACATTTTGGACAGTCCTTATTTAGTTGCTGCGTTTCCTTTCAGGATCAATATCGTTTCTATCCATCTGTCTAACTATCTCTAAACCCTGTTTGGAGCAAAAGATTAATAACAATATGTGTTAGTTTGTAAAAAGTGTCCAGTCATTATTTAGCACTCATGTTGATGAGCCTGAAGCTGAATGTTGCAAAATATACTCAAAATATTTGGAAAGAGCTGTTTCATGTTACAAAGGAAACTCATACTTTCTCTCATATAACTAAACATGAACAGAGAAAATACATACATACCTACATACATACATCATCTAAACCACTTATCCTTCTGGGTTGCGGTGGGGTGCTGGAGCCTATCCCAGCTGTTATTGGGTGGAAGGCAGGATACACCCTGGACAGGTCGCCAGTCCATCGCAGGGCAGATAGACATACACATTCACACCTAGGGGCAATTTTAGCATGTCCAATTGGCCTGACTGCATATTTTTGGACTGTGGGAGGAAACCCATGCAGACACAGGGAGAACATGCAAACTCCACACAGAAAGGACCCCAGTTGCCCAGCCAGGAATTGAACCCAGGCCATTCTTGCTGTGAGGCGACAGCGCTACCCACTGCCCCACCGTGCCGCCACAGAGAAAATAGAATATTTCGAAAGTGAATTAAATGTCCCCAAACTTTTGACTGAGATTACACATTTTTTTCTCGTACCCGCACCATCACTTGTCATTTATGACACTCAGCTGTGATGATGTTTGAGCTAAGTAGACACTATCAGCTCCCTCCCTGCTCTTCCCTACGGAGAGCAATGACACTGAATTAGCATCAACCAAGAATGAGCAGCACAGATGTGATTTATAGCACAATTAGATTTAGATGTTTAGATTAGTGCTTTCAAAGTTGGGCTGAGCATGATGAGAACTGAAAACTGCATTCATCCTGTGGAATTCATGTGATTTTCATGTTCAGGTTCATGTGAATGCAGGGTGAACATAATGAAAATAATGTGGAAGTAATAAATATATTCTTATTAAGTTTGTTTATAACTATAACAAAATGCACTTTTAACATCTATTGGATAAAAATTGAGCAAATAAGACTAATGTAATTAATAGTGATTATTTTAATCATCTGTCATTACTAATTTGCACTTTTTTTTATCTTACCCTCAAGCAAATTGTCCTGAGTCACATCATCAGGTTCAGGGCCAGAATCTAAGAGAAAACAAAATCTGCTTTTTTCTCCAGTCTCACTCAGCTTTCACAGTCCTTAAACTAACTCCTCAAAATATAGTCTTTAATCTGGCCTCCTGTTTCTATACTGTGTTAAACATGCTCTTGTCCTGCTATTCGCCATTTCTCCTTTGACGAATTCCTAAAGGGGCGTTCCATCACTGTATTAGCTCAAGTGAGGTTTTTTAGATGAGGAACCGAGTCAAAGCTGATTTTACGCTGGAGCAATAAAAAGCTTTCATTTTAAAACTACGCTGTTTAATTTGCTACATGCAAACTGATTTTTGTGTGCAAACTGTTCTATTTGTAGTATGGTTTGTTTTACAAAGTTTTTGTAGCTTATTAGCTCATTCTAGCTCATCTAGCTGAGGGGTAAGCTCTGAAAAAATCCACTTCCTCCCTCCTCCACTTGTCCTGCACATGGCCACTTGTGAAATATTGGTGCTAAACACTAGTTGTGAGGTGAAGTTGGAGAGAGCATGTTGAAGAAAGTATTGAAACCCAAGGACAGACCGTAGTACTTAATCACATCGTGCAGTACTTAACTAACCACAGTCTAGTGTTACCATAGAAGTGGGCAATATGACAAAAACATAAGATCACAATGCTTCAAGAAATATGTAACAATTTTTTTCCTGACATCATAAATGTTGGAACTGGCAAAAAAGAGCTAATAGTGCCACATTTCAAAAAATACCATCAAAGACTTCGCATAGAATGATTATTTAACATTTCACATACTGTGTTGCACCAATCCCAGCTGGTTTGTCTAATTATGCTCTTTGTAATGAAACATGCAGTTGGTCAGTGTTGTAGAAGTACTGACGATATATATGACATAGCATGAGACATATTACATAATTTATCAGGAAAAAGATAAATATTGTCATATTCCCAGCTCTACTTAACCATTCACTCACAAACTAGTCTTTATATATATATATAGATAGATAGATAGATAGATGGCTGCTGTCGGACGACTTTATTTTTAATGTAAGTCAATAGAACCAGACTTTTTCCAAGTCATTTTGGGCCGTTTCTTTTGGTCCATTCATCATGGAATTTACATACAATGTAAAGAGCAATAGGCATTTTCAAATTATGTCAAAAACTGAAAAACTACAAAAATGGAGATACAAGGTTTTCTTCTGACAGCAGCAATATATAATGACCACAAAGTAGTTTATCAGTCAGGGCATGTTTGGTGTAAAGTGTGGTATGACAATATGTCACATCATCTGATGGTGTTGCTGCATTAATTAATACAGAAACCAGTTTAGACACTGAAGCCAATTTAAGTACAAAACAGATTTTGTTAATGCAGTTTTTAGCTTTTCCTCTGAATTTCTTTTTCTTTGTCTTAACTTGTGCATAAGTTAGATTGCTGGAGCCAGCTGCAGAATGATCTAGAGCAGTCAGAGTCACTCTTCTACTGTGTCAAATTTGTGTTTTACATGGTCAAAGTTCAGTTTTAAGCATAGAAAATAATATGAATTTGATCTGCGTTCATCATATCAACATTGTTATAAATGTGCCTATTAAAGAAATACAACCCCAATTCCAAAAAAGTTGGGATGCTGTGTAAAATGTAAATAAATTTAAATAAAAACATAATGCAATGATTTGCAAATCCCATTGACCCATATTTTATTAACAATAGAACATAGAACACATATCAGATGTTGAAAGTGAGACATTTTACCATTTCATGGAAAACATTAACTCATTTAGAACTTGATGGCAGCAACGCATCTCAATGAAGTTGTGACAGGGGCATATTTATCACTGTGTTTCAGCGCCTCTTCTTTTAACAATACTATGTAAGTGTTTGGGAAGTGATGAGACCAATTGCTGTAGTTTTGAAAGTGAAAGGTTTTCCCATTCTTGCTTGACATAGGATTTCAGCTGCTACACAGTTTGGGGTCTACTTCATAGTATTTTTCATTTTGTAATGCGCCAAATGTTTTCAGTGGTGACAGGTCTGGACTGCAGGCAGGTCAGTTTAGCACCCTAACTTCTTTACTATACAGCCATGCTGTTGTAGTAGGTGCAGAATGTGGTTTTACACTGTCTTGCTGAAATAAGCAGGGCCTTTCCTGAAAAAGATGTCATCTGAATGGCAGCATATGTTGTCAAAACCTGTATATTTTGTTTAGCATTAATGGTGCCTTCACAGATGTGCAAGACACCCATGTCATGTGGTAATGGCCCCCCATATCATCATTGATGCTGGCTTTTTAAACTATATGCTAATAATAAGCTGAATGGTCTTTAGCCCAAAGAATTTCAAATTTTGATTGATTGGACCACAGGACACTTTTCCACTTCGCCTCAGTCCATCTTAAATAAGCTTGGGCCCAGAGAAGTTGGTGGTGTTTCTGGATCCTGTTTATGTATGATTTCTTCTTTGCATGATACAGCTTTAACTAGCATTTAAGGATTGCAGGGCAAACTGTGTTCACAGACAATGATTTCTGGAAGTGTTTCTGAGCCCATCCAGTGATTTCCACTACAGAATCATGCCTGTTTTCAATGCAGTGCCACCTGAGGGCCCGAAGATCACGAGCATCCAATATTGACTGTTAGCCTTGTCCCTTGCGTACAGGGATTTTTCCAGTTTCTCTGAATCTTTTGATGATATAATGCACTGTAGATGGTGGGATATCCAAAATATATATTTTATATAAATATATATATAAATATTTTATGTTGAGGAACATTTTCTAGATGCAGTTTTTCGCAGATTGGTGAAGCCCAACTTTGCTTCTGCCTCTCTTTTTATACCCAGTCATGTGAGTTAGTTGCAAATTGTTCCTCAAGCTGTTTTTTTTATTAGTACCACTTACTTTTTCAGCCTTTTGTTGCCCCTGTCACAACTTTTTTGAGATGTGTTGCTGCCATCAAGTTCTAAATGAGTAAATGTTTTTTTCATGAAATGGTAAAATATCTCACTTTCAACCTCTGATGTTCTATGTTCTATTGTGAATAAAATATGGGATTTGCAATTCATCGCATTCTGTTTTTATTTACATTTATTAACATTTTACACAGCATCCCAACTTTTTTGGAATTGGGGTTGTAGTTCATTCTAAATTTTGCCCTTACCCCATTCACAGTTGATCACATTCTGTGTCAAAGACAAGATTGCTTCTTTACTTCTGCAGTTGATTTACAGAGCTAGTATATAAAAGAAGTCTATGCCACCCAAAAAAAACTAACATAGACTTTCATTAGTTTTTAGCTACATGGGCCTAATAGCTCTTGTGCAAAACTCAAGAAGCCAATCTTTTTAGTGAAAAGACTTTAAATGTATGAATGAATGAATGAATGAATGCAAGCATGCTGGTAGGTTTATTTAATAAAAACTGACCAGTCTGCAGCAGTGTGGATCCTGGATTCTGACTCTGGTCTGGTGTCTGATTGGTGTTCTGCTGATTTCCTGTAGAAGACAGAGATTCTACATCTTCAGCTTTAGTGGTTCAGTGATAAAAGTTAAAAATATTTGCATGCTTTTCACTTTAGAGCAGTTTTTGAAATATGAACATCATCAAAGGGACACAAGTTACTTCACTTTCCTCTTAATGTCATCAACAGCTACTGCAATACACAGAAATCACCTGCCTTTTGGGAACTTACATACACTAAAGATACAAAGTAGTTTTCAAACCTTTCTTCTTCTGGTACCACCAAAACAGGCCCAGTATGACGATCAGGATTAAACTCAGTACCACCACCACTGCTACTTTTACACCATTAAATTCAGAACCTGAGACAGAAAGGGACTTTAGTTTGCATTTAAAAGCTGTGTTTATTGTAGTGGTATAGAAAGAAACAGACACACACAGACATGTTATCTAAGTAAGCAGTCATTGGGTGGAAGGCTGGAAACACACTGGACTGCTCGCCAGTCCATCACAAGGTAGAAAGAAGCAAATAACATGAAATAGTTTTCTCACCTCTGACTGAGATCCAGCTCTGTGGTGACTCTCCTCTCTCTGGGTGTTTACAATGGTAGAGACCTTCATATGACTTTGAGACCTTACGGATGGTCATCTCTCCTGTAGTCTGAGTCTGGAGGAGTGATCTATCTTTATAGAACCCAGCTGTGAGGTTTGAGGGCTTTGGGTCACGATATAAACAGCGCAGAGTCAGAGGATCTCCCACATTCACAGGATAAACAGGACTATCCAGAATTACAGAACCATCTGTAGGAAACAGTAAGCCAACACTGAGGAAAGAATGTGTTGAGAATATGTGTGTGATCTCTGTAGTGACAGATATAAATGTGTAAATTTGGGATTGATCCAAATTCTTTTTGTATTTTCACATGATAAGCTTTTTAGTAGAAAAAAAAGGTTTTTAGTAGTTTAGTCCTGGAGTAATTTCCTCTTTTGTTCAATTTTAAATCATGTAACATTTCATTTGTGTGGAACCAATGTACACATTTAAATTGTGTGTATCCAACAACTTTGTTTTCTGTGTACAGAGTATTTTGTCTCTTTCTTTCTCTAAATATACAAACAGAATTACCTACTGTTTTTCACTGAACTAACTCATCAGTGGTCTCATTTCGAGACTGATTTATTTTCATATGTATATTACACTAGAGCATGCTTTTACACATAAAAGCTTAATTATTAATAGAAGTACACAGGGGGCAATAGGGGAGGGAGGTATCGCACTAACAAAGAAGGATATTGCGCATACTAGACAAATACACCAGACAAGAAGTAACAATAAATAAAGAAGTGACACCAAACAGTCCAGGTGACTGGCAGTAAAGAATGAGGTAGATGGCAGAAATTACAGTAACATTACACCATGAATATACAGTCTAGAGTGTAAGAGATCAATGTCACAAGTGGGTTCATACATACACAATAAACTACTGAATACAGTGTTATGTTGCAATATAAATAAATCACCAGAATATTGTATAATATATATACTTGAGATGTGATTTATACATTTTACTAGCTACACTATGTTACAAAATTTACCTGTGCAGGGGGAAAAGATAAATGTCCTGACATTGTGTGAGGTCAGTGCCTGTGATTTTGGAAGCAGTCTCACAGTTATTTGATCATTTTAGTGCTCTATTTGGTCTCCTAGCAATTGTATCCATATTAATTAGTTCCAGAATGGGGAAACAGCGGATGCTCAATCATTTATTGATCCTGGGTGGTAGAACTTGCATTTCTCTACACTAGCAGTGCATTAGCAGGAGGAGAAAAAAAAAGGAATCAGGTAAATCAGTAAAGCGAGATGCCGGAGGCTGATTAAAGGGGTACTTATAACAGCAACTAATAAAGCATTATTTTGTGTTGACTGGAGTTGGGCATTTCAATCAAATTTGATATTCTAGATGCTTCTGTCTGCCTGTTGCTAAGTGAAAGCAGCGTCATAACTGTCAATCAGTTGTGCTAGCTATGGTTCTCAAATGTAGAGGCAGAAAGTTCTGTCACTTGCCCTTTTAAAAACTGATTTACTGAAAATACAGAGGAAATGTGCTGATGCCAGTAAAAATAATCTAAACTAAAAAAAAAGACACTGTTTATTTATTGTCATGTTAATTTTTATCACACAGTTCAGGGTACTCAGCAACTGCAAACACCACTAAAGGCCAGCCTTCCTTTTGATCTGACCGGTCAGCACAGAAAAAAAACGCTTGTGACTAGCTGGCCACTTTGAGTTGGAGTGCCTGGACAGCCCCCAAAAAACCAAGGCTACAGGCTTCCGTATGCTGGATACATCAGGAGACAGTGACCAAAGACAGTGACGCCACTCCGAATTTCTCTATTATTGTAGGTGACGTGACTTGAAGTTTACACTGAGAAAGATAGAAGTCTTTTAGATAAACATACTATGTATTTAGATAAACAGACTAATATGTCTGTTTTTAGTATTAATCTCGTCACATTGCATTTCATCTCATACTGTTTAACTGGAAAACAGCAAGTTTGTGAAAGCTAGTTTGCTGATATTAAACCTGAAAAAATCACCAGAAGATGTTAAAAGTTTGATATTTAGCTTTTCTGTGATATTTGTTATATGCTACAGGTGCGCATTATACTATCTGCTTCAGCCCTAGAGACCCTTAGGTGGTGCCGAGCTTCTAGTAAAGTGTGCTGTAGTCTTAAATGAGCTTTAGTAGTCTCTTCCGTCTTTGGATTAAACAGATAACAAACTTAAGATGACCAAAATGTAAGCTGCTGGCTCTTCACTGCCCTCTTGTGAAGAGTTTAGATATCTTATGGTTCTTTTGATGTATAATGTTAGACAAGCTAATTTGCATATTAAAATCCTAATTTACTATTTGATTTTTTTAATTGTTCAAGCTTGTTTAAATATTTAATAATTCAGACTCATTATTAATATTCACAAAATAATTAACTTTTACATTTTTGTGACAATATGTCTATGTGTGATTCAAACAAAATGGTTTGTGGAAAAATACAGCCCAGATAAACTCACTCACAAGATTATGGCTGTATGAATACAAACGTTTAAATACAGAGGAGATGAGTAAAATTTGCTGACGTCTCCTTGATGAACTAAACCAATCCAAATATGGCTTCATCCAAATCTTTAACATAATTAAATCCACTTGAAAGACTCTAGTCTTGTATATTGAACTCCTGATAGTGATAGAATAAAGTAAACTCACTGGTCACTGTGATGTTGACACGACTGCTGCTCTCTCTAGATTCACACCAGTACACTCCAGTGTGGGATGTGTAGAGGGAGCTGATGCTGCATGTAGATCCTGTAGCTGATCCCCAGCCTGATGAACAATCTGACACCTTCTCACTGTGTGTGTATCGTCTCACTCTCCATCCAGTAGAGTCACTCTGTCCCTCACAGCTCAGTGAGAGAGAGTCTTTAGTAAAGTGTTGAGTTCTGCTGGGACTGACCGTCACACCTGAAAAATACAGTGAAGATTTTGTGCAACTTCATGCTGATTTATCAAATCTCATATCTTTATGTACCTTAATATAAGAAGTCATAACTTTATATCCAGGTCATTTTGGACTATTTCCATTAGTTCATTTACATATCTAACATGTTTAACACAAAAAAAGTATTCCTTGAGCCTCATGAGTCTAATACACAGTAGATTAACCTCACAGTTTCCATGTAAATGAGTACAAATGAAAATTTAAGGGCTAGAGAGAAACAACAAAGTGACAACAGGCTAACAATTGTTCAGTCTTTCAGTTCAGTTCTTTATAAGGATCTTCTCATCCCTACAGTACAGTCTGATCATTGACTCATTCCAGCCTCACACATAATGCCCAGAGACTCCAGTGAGTGAAGGAATAACAGCCTTAATAACCCCAGTTATTATAATGTGTGCTAGTAGATGAAAATGATCATCCTAATCACCTCTTGAACTGTGAGCTCCACATAATAAGCTATGACTACAGCTGTATACAAAAGTTGATTTTTTAAGTAAACACAAGGCAACATTCTCTACAGAGAACACACATAAACAGACATGTCTGCAGAATTTTAGTGCACTACTTTATTTCTTTGCTGAATTTAAAATGTTGGGGGGAAAAACAAAGCAAACTATAATATTTGTCATATGTTTTTGCACAAGCCACAGTTTGTTTGTTTGTTTGTTTGTTTGTTTGTTTATACTATGTTAAATTCTGCAAATCAACAGTAAATGTGCGTGAAGATGTGCGGAGGTTTGTTCTCCGTAGAGAATGTGTTAACTTATAGTTTTAACTTGGGTCAGCAACATGTAATTTGACCAGGTCCTAAATTTTTGCTATCTCTCCTTTAGATGATGTACTGAATTGTGCTTATGTTTTTTGGCACTCAAATCATAAATTATACTTAAAAAGATGATTTAATTGGTCAGTAGGTGTTTATTTGCTCAAAGTGACACTCAACAGAATAAATACAATATTATTATTACAATGAGTAGTGATTTTATGTCTGTCTTCGTATTCACTCAACCAACTTCTCCAGACAAATCTGTGCAATGGCTGGAGGCAACAACTGACAACTGGAAGCAAACCATTGTTCTTCTTAATAGCTCACCAACTAAACAGTTTGCTCCAGTGCCTAGAACTTTGGAACAGTACCTGTACATAAGGAGGGTAAGGTAGGTGTAAACTGTACATATATATGTGTATGTATATATATATATATATATATATAGAGAGAGAGAGAGAGTAGCGAACACTGGCTGAAACTCTACCTCAAGCAGAGTGTTTACCCAAAAGTTAAGGGCCTTTTGGCTCCAGCAAGTCTCAGAGTGAGGCGTAAAGCTGTCGGCTTAATACCCCCAACCCCAGACTCAGTCAGATTTACTGCTGAATCGAGAACCAGTTGGATGATATAGAAATGTTCTTTTTCTTTGTTTAAACTAGCTGAAACAAAGGAGGCAGTAATTTTGGGGAAGGCATTCCTCAAACTATGCACAACCAATCAGAGAACCTTAGGTGAAGAGAACCTATCAGCACTCTGGCACCACCTCCAAAGGGTAGGGTCTCCAGCCGAGCAAAACCAGAGTGCACCATAAAATTTAGTGAGTTCCTGCGTTCGCAACAAAAGTTTCTAAGTTTGTGCCGGCCTAGGTCAGAAAGACAGGTCAGAAGTATTAGGACGCTAAATTTTCAGATCTGAAACCTTTGTTTGTTTTGTAACTTGCCTGTTCGTCTACACACCTTAAGTTTGAACCACCCTCAGAGAAGGAAGGTGGATATTTCTTGTCTGGCCCGGGAGGATATATCCATAACTTTCGATTCTGCTAAAGAGAGGTAGTTAGTTAGCTAAATTAGTATCACCAGCCTCAGAACCCTGATTGCAACCTGAACCTCGCCAGCGGAGTGGGAGCGGTTCGGTCGCCACGGAGACCCAGCATCGCACCCAGAGCCACGCACTGATCTGTGAACAGATCGACCCTCGAAAGGCCGCCCAAGCTCCACTGTCAGACGGCCACGAGACGCCTCCGCCCAATCACTGACGGGAAGGCGCGTGCCCGCACGGAGATGCAGCATCCACGGCCAGCTAGGAGAGGAACCACCGCGTGAGCTCCAGCCTTCGATCGAGTCTGTCCTGAGACAACCCCTCCTGAAATCAGCCCCCGACTCCCACGTAAGCTGGAACCATCAATTTGCATTCAGGGCCCTGACGCCAATTTATTTAATAAGAGAACTTTTATAGGTACATCCAGCCATATAGTTCTTCCCGTCCAGGCATAGGTTAATTCTCTAGAGGCTCTCCCAAGCGACTCCCCAAACCACACTGCCTCATACCATTTAGCCGTGAATCACTTTAACTTACTCGAGCTATTTTGTCTTTCATTACTATCACTTTGTATTGTTTTGTTTTCTTGTTTTATTTTCTATTGTTTATCATTGAATGTAGTCCAAAAGTAGTTTGATATTTAGCCAATAAATTCCCTTTTCTGAAGCATCCTTGGTGCGAGCGTTTCTCTCCCTTGCCCTGGTCTGTAGACTTCAAATAAATCCGGGTTACCTCACACCCTCACATAAGGTTCTAGCAATAATAATATTAAAAATGGCAAAACCTGTTACAATATATATATATATATATATATATATATATATATATATATATATATATACATATATATATATATATATATTAATTATATGTGTGTTTGTGTTTATTTATTGATATATTGCACTTTGCTTCAGGAAAAATGGCCAAAACTCACACTGATATACAAGTAGTGACTGACAATAAGAGACAAAGTCACTTTAATTCTTCAGAAAAAAAAACACATTTTTTAAATGACTCATGTCATGTAAACACTGTTCTATAACCTAAGAATAGCTCAACTAGTTTGCACTGTAATCCCTGTAGTTACTGAATAATAAGCCTTAGTATGTAATAAGCCTGGGATTTTAAGGGGTTAAATATATTTTGTGCAGTTTAGCCCCACCCATTCACACTAAAGTCATAGGGAGTGTTTCTGTCTGGGCCACTGTGTGACTTTTTGAATGAGGTGCAATGTCAGGCAGCCAATCAGTATTAAATGTACACTTAAGAACAGCCAGTTTAATTGTAAGGGATAAAGAGAAGTTGGATGATGGTCATGTAAAATTTAAATTTAATTATGGCTATTTTTGGAACACAAAACCACACAAGCATTGTAAGTGGACCTATGGGGATAAAAATAACATACATTACATGATATTGGTCTCTAAATCGCTCATAACGCTGTTAAAGTCTGAAATGGTTATGAAGACATTGCCTGATGCCCAAGATATTGTTTAATTGTGGTTTTGATTTTATTGAAGATTTTGGCCTAAAATGCATTTTTAAGTCCAAAATACGTGCATGATGTTATGAGACAAAACAATACAAAAAAAAACCCAACTTTTTTTTAGATTCACCACTATTTTATCACTGTCAACATTTTGGAAACCATGTGTAGCTTCACTGCAGTTTTAGGACAGTACATTAAATTGTAGACATTGCGACCACTGGTTCCCATCATCACCACTGTAAATAAATAAATAATAAGTGAGTAAGTTTCTCTAAAATGTACCATCCCACATAAAATCACTCTGACTTTGTTCACATCTGAGTTATGCGAGAATCAGAGTTTTGATAAAACGATATAACTTTCCTTTTAGACAGCTAGTCAGACAAACTAGCCTTGTGCTACTTTATCCTTTCCTGTTGACACAGCAGGCTTGATATGAAGTTCCCACACAGCCTTAATAAAACTTTTAAATGTTAAAGGTGCACTGATCATGAAGCTGTGTATATTAAAGCTCTGCTGTCTGTATACAGTCTATAGGCCGTGTTTAGCTCCAGATCAGTGGCAAAAAGTCTTTTACTCACCAATAACGTTTATCCAGAGGGCATCACTGTAGTGAGTGTAGTAGACTGGGTCTCCTCTCCCAGCTCTGCACCAGTACTGTCCTCCATCAGAGACACTAACTGAGCTGATTCTGTAGGAGTGTGTTTCA
Source organism: Colossoma macropomum (assembly GCF_904425465.1). Lineage (NCBI taxonomy): Eukaryota > Metazoa > Chordata > Actinopteri > Characiformes > Serrasalmidae > Colossoma > Colossoma macropomum. Next base: position 14,672 of record NW_023495375.1, read on the forward strand.
ATCTTGATCTCATTCTCAGGGTTCTGTGTGTGTTTGAACCAGTAAAACCTCCATCCAGCAGACTGATCCAGCTCACAGTACAGAACCACTGGATCTCCTAACCGTGCAGCTCCTTTATGGCTTGATGTGAGTTCAGGTTTAGGTTTTTCTGCAGTTGGAGATGAAGCACACAGTTCAGACAGTGCAGACACTAAACTCCCAACCTAAACACTCAATTTATCTACCAAACACATTTTTGAGGTTTTTGAGTCTTAAATTGTACGAGTGATGCTAACAATATTTTTAGCTCTTTTTTGTATGCTAACAAGCAGAAAATATAAAGTGAAATTTAGACTCTTTTAGACTTTTTTATTCATATTGGTCTTCAGGAATTCCATATTTATATTGCCAAAGACAGCATTCATGTACTGTACTGTACATTTGCTGTATTTGTACTAGTAATCTAATTTTACATGAATTAAATGATTTTAAGTAACACAATTTACAGCGATGATATTTTACTTAAAATTTTACCTTTCACTGTGAGAGTAACAGGATTGCTGTTTGGTGATGATTTGGGTCTGTAATATCTCTCTCCTCTATACTAGTACTGATCCTGATCCTGACCTGCTGCTGATCTGATGGTGAAGGTGTTTGTCTGAGACTGATTGACTGCAGTTCTACTGCTGCCTTTATACCACTGATATCTCCAGTTACTGTGAGACTCTATTTCACACTTCAGAGTGACTGACTCCAGTGAACACGGGGCCCCATTTGAGTTCTACAGTCAGTGTAGCTCTGGGTAATATCAAAATGGGTTATTTTATTCATATTAATGATTAATATATGTCAGAAAATGTATGTTCAAAATATGAATAATGATTACCATTAAAAAGTATGTGACATGTTAGTGGAAGGATATTTATTAGTAGGATTAACCCTTATATATATCTATTCCAGAAATCTTGCCCAACGCAGTTTACTAGGACTCACCAAGTTAAAATGTGTGAGAAATTGATTAATTGAGTCCAAACAGTATTTAAAAGTACTGACTATGTCTGAATTAGTTCAGTCTTGTTGATCAGGCTAACAGTGTGGCCGATTTTAGTGTAGCTCTACTCAGACCAATCGTACTAAATGCTCCCTGTGGGCAACTCTGCTTATATTAGAGATAAATGTGAGACCATTTGGTCACTCCAGAGATTTCAGAGCTGTGAAACATGGTCAGTGGACACACCACAATACTTCAAATTGCTACACTGTATTAATAATTTAATTTAGTACAAATCATAGTTAAGAGCTCACCCTTTACAGTGAGGGTAACAGAGGCACTGTACTGTGATGATGTTGGTCTGTATCGTCTCTCTCCTCTACACTGATACTGATCTCCATTAAACACAGCATCTTTTTTAATGGTGAGGGTGTTTCTGTTTACAGTGTAATACCCAGACTGAGACACTGCAGTCCATCTACTCTGTTTATTCTTTTTATACCACTGATATGTCCATCCATCACGAGGGTTAATCTCACACTTCAGAGTGACTGACTCTCCAGTGAACACAGGACTCTCTGGTTTTACAGTCAGTGTAGCAGTAGGTAAAGCTGTGAGAACAGAAGAAAGAAGAAAGTCTCAGAGCACATTTTACAGTCAGAGGCTGAACATAACACTGTCTGTTATAGTCAGATTTATGAATAATGGTCTAAACAAGCGCACATCTCAACATAATGATAATAACAATAATAATAATAATATAATAAAAACAACAACAAAACATCAATAATAATAATAGCAATAATAATCATTTGTTGTTATTGTTATTATTATCATTACAATGATAATAAAATGTTATGAACTTTAGATTAATTTGAGCAGAGTAAAGATCGATCCCAGTAAACACACATCATTATCTCACAACGTTGTCTAATTTGTCTACTTTTTCAACTTTACTAAATACATGTCACATTCAGTAACATGTATTTAGTAAAGTTGCTGTTCAGCGTTATGACTACATGATGGCAACTCAGCAAGATTCCATGAAGTTCCACACACAACATAACAGAACCTATGAAGGGTTCTAGGAGGATGTGATGTAATAAGAACATATTACCGATCACTTTTGCTGCCTCGTCCACATTGCTTCCTAAATTATCAGCCGCTCTCAGCTGTCCATCTAATCCTACTGAGCTAGATGCTATGACCAAGCTCTTAGAGGATAGTTTTCGATCTACTCTAGATAGTGTGGCCCCATTAAAAAGTAAAATAGTAAGGCAGAAAAAACTCGCCCCTTGGTATAATGATCACACTCGGGCTTTAAAACAGAACGTCGGACAACTTGAGCGTAAATGGCGCCTGACTAAGATAGAAGTGTTCCAGTCCACCTGGAAGGAGAGCCTTACAGACTATAGATGAACACTTGCTACAGCACGATCAGCTTATCTCTCCTCTCTCATAGAAAACAATAAGAATAATCCTAGATTACTTTTCAGCACAATCTCTAAACTAACAGAGAACAAAACAGTTAGTGAACCCCAGATGCCATCAGCCTATAGCAGCAACGATTTTATGAATTTCTTTAGTGATAAAATTGAAAAAATTAGGCAGAAAATTCAGAATACGCAATTAAACTCTAGAAACCTGCTTCCCCATAATGCCAGCCTCAACCTTGAAAGTATTATAATTCCTGCAGAGAGGCTGGAATCGTTTACCTTACTCCAAGAAAATGAACTATTTAAAATAGTCTCTTCCGCGAAATCATCTACCTGTATGCTAGAACCGATTCCTACAGGTTTACTCAAGGAAATTCTGCCAGAAATAACCAAGCCTATTCTGTCAATAATAAACTCTTCTCTTAGCCTTGGGTACATCTCAAAATCTCTTAAACTAGCAGTAATTAGACCGCTGATTAAGAAAGCGAACCTCGATCCATGCGAACTTTCAAATTATAGACCCATCTCGAATCTCCCCTTTATATCGAAGATCTTGGAAAAAGTTGTAGCAAAACAGTTAAGCTCCTTTTTACATAGGAATCAAATACATGAAAAATTCCAATCTGGTTTTAGGCCACAGCATAGTACAGAAACAGCACTAGTAAAAATTGTAAATGATCTATTATTATTTTCTGACCAAGATCATGTGTCCTTGTTAGTCCTCCTCGATCTTAGTGCGGCATTTGACACAATAGATCACACTATCTTACTAGACAGACTAGAAAACCTTGTAGGGGTAACAGGAACAGCTCTTTCCTGGTTCAGGTCCTACCTCACTGATCGGTATCAGTTTGTTAATATAAACGGTGAATCATCTGTTCTCACAAAAGTAAAATATGGTGTTCCACAAGGCTCTGTTTTAGGACCTGTATTATTCACTTTATATATGCTACCACTGGGCACCATTATCAGTGGACACGGCATAAACTTCCACTGCTATGCCGATGACACTCAGTTATACTTAGCAAGCGACCCAGATGATAGAATTAAACTTAGCAAGATTGAAGACTGTATACAAGACATAAAGGACTGGATGTCGAGTAACTTTCTCCTTCTAAACTCAGATAAAACAGAGGTTCTGCTTCTTGGTCCAAAAGCAGCCAGAAACAAACTGTCTAATTTAACACTTAAACTTAACAATTTCTCAGTTGCATCAAGCTCATATGTAAAAAACCTTGGTGTCATTATAGACCCTGATCTGTCCTTCGACACACATATAACTAATATTACTAGAACAGCCTTCCTGCATCTTCGCAATATTGCTAAATTGAGAAATGCATTATCTCTACAGGATGCAGAAAAGTTAGTTCATGCATTTATTACTTCAAGGCTAGATTACTGTAATGCCCTGCTGGCTGGATGTCCCAGCAAAAGCGTTAACAAGCTTCAGTTGGTCCAGAACGCTGCAGCCAGAGTTCTTACAAGAACCAGAAAGTTTGACCATATCAGCCCAGTTTTATCAGCCTTACACTGGTTGCCAGTAAAATTTCGGATTGATTATAAAATTCTCTTGCTGACTTATAAAGCACTAAATGGACTCGCCCCGCTGTACCTGAGCGAACTTCTCTCCCACTATGAACCATCCCGCCTACTTAGATCACAAGGTGCTGGCTTACTATTAGTACCCAGAATTAATAAAGTTACGTCAGGGGGGAGAGCTTTCTCATACAAAGCCCCCCAGCTTTGGATTAGTCTTCCTGTTAATGTTCAGGACTCAGACTCAGCCTCAGTGTTTAAGTCTAGGCTAAAAACGTACTTGTATATTCAAGCCTTTGGTAATTAGTTTTCCCTGTTAGTTCTATACCTGCCAGAGTCTCTGCTAACACTGTAATTTATTGATCGGTCACCCATTACAGAACTGACTCTCTGTGTGTTTTCCTCTCTGTGTGTTTTCCTTTCTTTTCTTCGCCGAGTTGAACAGCTGCCCATCCTGTGCGTTCTGATGCTGCTGCCTTTTCTGCCTCGATCGGGTGCCACTGCTCGCCAGCCCTCTGGACCGGGTTACCAACATTGAGCCTCCTGCTGTACAACGCCGTGCAAACCTCACCCTCACAACCTGACCCCACTGATACTACTGCTGTTGCTACATGAACTAATCAAAATTATTCACTTGAACCAATCAATCATTCAAACTAATTCAAATTAATCAATCACCCATTGACTGTGTTTTTCCTCTCTTTCCTTTGCCGAGTTGAACAGCTGCCCATCCTGCTGCTGATGCTGCTGCCTCTGCTGCCTTGATCGGGTGCCACTGCTCACCGTGCAAACCTCACCCCCACAACCTGACCCCACTGATGCTGCTGCTGCAGCAGCATGAACTGAACTATTCAAATTAATTGTTTCCTTCACCTTTTACCCTGTTTTTGTACTACAATACTTCATACTAACAATGTTTACTATCCGGTGTCGACCAGAGGAGGATGGGTTCCCCTTCTGAGTCCTGGTTCCTCTCAAGGTTTCTTCCTGTTTCTCTTAGGGAGTTTTTCCTTGCCACTGTCGCCACTGGCTTGCTCATGGGGGCTTGGACCCGGATTTCTTTTTGTAATGCTCATTTCCTTGTAAAGCTGCTTTGTGACAACACCTGTTGTAAAAAGCGCTATATAAATAAACTTTACTTACTTACTTACTTTGTTGTCACAACTTCCTAGGATGCTGTCAGATAACATTTAACGTTTGTCAGATAGGAATTCCATTTCAGTGCTGTGAGCACAAAAACATCAGGTTGTCACAATCTGACCATGTTTGCTGAGATGTGCCCTTGTTTTGAGTGGAGTTTGTGTTATTATATTTTCAAATCTGCCATAGCTCTGTAACCGGTGGATGTTGACAGCACTGCCATTGATAAAGGAACTCTGTGTTGTGTTTTCATTGTGAGTGTTTTATTCAGATGAAAGAAATAATAGAGCCTTTAGTATTGATTACACTGTAAAAAGTGGCTCATCAGATCTACCTAAAAATTACTTCATGTGGTAACATGTAAATGAACTAGTTTTATTCAACTTAAAAAAAAAAAAAACTACATTGAAAGAATTGTTCATTCAAAGTATTTATTTAGGTTGAATAAAACTAGTTAGTTTATTTGTTAATGTAGATCTGATGAGCCACTTTTCACAGTGTGGTGAGCCCCTGCTTCTTCTCTCCTCTCCTCACCTCTTCATACAGGATAACCATCAATAAAGCTCAGGGTGTTGCCTGGGCATGTACAGATCCGGGCTCAGCCTGGTTCAATATGGAATTATTTTGGGAATACCGTCCCCCAGAATGTACACAAACATGCAGTGATTCAGCCATTTTTATATCTTTTAGAAGCTGAATAGTCATTCAGTAAAACTGAATGTCTAAAGCCAAACAATAAACAAAATTTAAAACTGAAAAGATCACACTCAAACAAAGCAAGCATTCTGGATGCCAATGTATCCTGAAGAACATTTTTAGATCTCTGCAGTCTGAAGGGTATCTATTACATGCATTTTCTATGCAGACAATTAAAAAAAAGAGTGCACATTTAATAGGAAATCTCTGCAGGCCGACGGGTCCAACAAAATATTGGGCACATAATTTTTCGCATACAACATCGTGCTGGAGTCGGACTGGTGTTCAGGTAAGTGATTTATTTATCTACACTCAACAAACTGTTTCAGAGTTTTAACTTAAAAATATATGTAACCTGTAATTTTAGTTTTGTAATTTTAATGTAAGTTTAATGTTTATTGTACTTCAAATAATGAGTGAACAGAGTGTAACACACACTGTTCTGTTAACTTACTATTACAGTCATATTATTACTGTACTATTACAGTGAACTTGACATTTTTAACCAGCCAGTTTACTCACTTTTATAAGTAAATACTATTGTTTCAAAGTGAAGTAGAATTATTTGCTTTGTGTACAGAAACAATACGGCCTTTAGTACTGATTAGTGAGCCCTGCTCCTCTCCTCAGTTTTAGACATGAGATCTGTTACCTGCCTACTTATACAAGACAAAAGTCAAAAGGGAGGAGGCTTAAGAGAGGAAAGAGGGGCGTCCCAACGTAAACTGTCCAGCACCAATACAGGCTAGATTATAAAAAAGACTTTTGTGCAATTATAACATTAAAACATAAATATATTTAGCTCTGTTACATTTGCTCTGTGTAAGTGAACATAGTATTTTCGTTACAGTGAGCTGAAAACTGTTGACCACTTTGAGTCTGTGTTACTCAAACACATGCAGGTTTAGGTTCAAAGACAGAAAGTCTGTGCAGAGTTATAGATCAGTTCTGAGTCCCAAAGCAGCTTAATATTGATTTTAAACTCATAAATAATCATCTAATGTAGTAATGAAGTTTCATTAACTGTTATATCTCCCACTCTGTGAGCGTTTCAGTGTTTAATCTCACTGTTACTGAGAGACACAATCAGTTACTGCAACACAAATCAACAATCTGATTGGTCACCGCTCAGATAATTTACATAAAGCTCAACTCATTTACATAAAGCTCGTCCAGAACTAGAGAGCAGAGAGAGGGTGTGCGTCAGTGGTTTGATGCGTCAGTTAGATGTTTATATTGTCATCTCTCACCTCACTATGGCTGTATGACAATCTGTTTGATGTAACTTATAAAAATAAACAAACAAATAAATATATTAAAGGACAAATCATTTTGCTTGCGTTATCGGCAGTGGTGGACGAAGTACACAAATCATGTACATTACAGTAGAATGTCATTAATTAGTCTGACACTGATGTCTATTAAAATTATCATAAGAACAAAACACTGAAGGCAAACAATTTCCATTAGGTAGAACCGAGTGGCTCTGAAATAACCTTTTGCAAACAAGCAAAGTTTCGGTTTAAGATTTATTTGCAATTTGTAGCTAAGTTTAAGTTTAATAAATACTTGCTTTAAACACAGATTCACCAATGAGTTTTCCTTTACTATATTGCATCTGTAGGTCTCTGTTCATAAACATAAACTAGCCAAAACAAATTTACTATAGAATAAAAGAGTGTTTGTATAAATTCAGAAAAAAGACACATGCTAGTCACTGCATATGTGTACATATTTCTATGTTGTGGTCTTTTTACACAAAGTTAGGTTAGTTCCATCATTTAGGTTTTAAAATTTTAGAATTTGACTCTGTTGCACTGACCATATGCTTGCACTGGGTCGGTATGACCAACAGGTCAAAACAAGCTCAAAACAAAGTGTGCGCTGTCCCTGATTGGTGTGTTTGCTTTGCGCTTCTTTCGTTTTGACCTTACGTTTTTATGCACACACAAACCAAAAGGAACGACAGATTTTGCATAATGAAGTGAAGTAAAAAGTAAGATATTTGACTTTGAAATGTGGTGGAGTGAAAGTAAAAAGTCATCCAAAACAGAAATACTTCAGTACAGATACACAAATAAAACTACTTAAGTACAGTAATGAATTCCATTACTTTGTTACTGTCCACCATTGGTTATCGGTAATGTCACATACAGCCTACGTACAATTTCAGAACCCCATCTTAAAACACCTTCCGAAGTCTCTTTTAAAGTGTTCAGATCAAAGGGGGTCTCCACAACCAGGTCTGGGGACCACTGTTCTAGACCAGCGAAAGTGTCACCGTTAAAGAATAATCATTACAGTCTCCAACACACTGACTAACTGAAGTGTTTATATGTGGTCAACATGAAAAGATGTAAAATATAAATGTTAATGGACTCACCCTTTACAGTGAGTGTAACAGAGTTACTGTTCTGTGATGATGTGGGTCTGTTACGTCTCTCTCCTCTACACTGATACTGATCTCCATTAAACACAGCATCTTCTCTGATGGTGAGAGTGTCTCTGTTTACAGTGTAATACACAGACTGAGACACTGCAGTCCATCTACTCTGTTTATCCTGTTTATACCACTGATATGTCCATCCATCATGAGTGTTAATCTCACACTTCAGAGTGACTGACTCTCCAGTGAACACAGGACTCTCTGGTTTTACAGTTAGTGTAGCTCTGGGTGAAGCTGTGAGAACAGAAGAAAGAAGAGAACAGAGTATTTAGAGTCAGTGTCATTATTGAAAGCACAAATTAAACATCTGGCCTCCTCTGTATTGCTGTGGTGCAGTGAACATAACTATTTCTTCTCTCATTTTCTTGTAATCGTGCACAATAAGCACATTTTTTGTGTGATTCCTGCAAAGAAAATAAATGTAGTAGATACAGATTGTGTTGCTGACTCTGAAGCCCCGCTGTGAAGAGGAGCTGCAGTGTCCCCATAACACAAATTAAAACGAGACCTAATGAGCATCTCTATACATTATCGCATCAATCTACCACATTAAATTTCGTCAGACAGCTTTTGGGAGCTGTTAGTCTACTGCCGCACAGGACGAGTAAAGAGGTCTGTATCTACTTCATGCATTTTCTATGCAGACAATTAAAAAAAAAAAAGAGTGCACATTTAATAGGAAACCTCTGCAGCCCGACAGGTCCAACAAAATATTGGGCACATATTTTTTCACACACAACATCGTGCTGGAGTCGGACTGGTGTTCAGATGAGTGATTTATTTATGTACACTCAACAAACTGTTTTGGAGTTTTAACTTAAATATATATGTAACCAGTAATTTTAGTTTTGTAATTTTAATGTAAGTTTAATGTTTATTGTACTTCAAATAATGAGTGAACAGAGTGTAACACACCCTGTTCTGTTAACTTACTATTACAGTCATATTATTACTGTACTATTACAGTGAACTTGACATTTTTAACCAGCCAGTTTACTCACTTTTATAAGTAAATACTATTGTTTCAAAGTGAAGTAGATCTGCTCTCCCCCCCCACCCCCCTTTCTCTCCCTTTTTCCTTTCTGTCTGTCTCTCTTTCTTTCTCTCTCTCTCTCTGTGCTGGTCAAAGTGTTGTATCTGTTAGTGACACAGGTGTGACATTATTTCATTGGTGAATCTTTTTTCTTTGGGGATCCTCATTATTATTATTAATATAACTATAAACTTTTTCCTTATTAACAATAATAATATATTTGCTTTGTGTACAGAAACAATACGGCCTTTAGTACTGATTAGCGAGCGCTGCTTCTTCTCTCCTCTCCTCAGTTTTAGACATGAGAAGTAATCTGTTACCTGCCTACTTATACAAGACAAAAGTCAAAAGGGAGGAGGCTTAAGAGAGGAAAGAGGGGGCGTCCCAATGTAAACTGCCCAGCACCACTTTGGGCTACATTATAAAAAAGACTTTTGTGCAATTATAACATTAAAACATAAAAATATTTAACATTTGCTCTGTGTAAGTGAACACTGTGTAAGTGAGTATTTTCATTACAGTGAGCTGAAAACTGTTGGCCGCTTTGAGTCTGTGTCGCTCAAACACACCCAGGTTTAGGTGCAGAGTTATAGACCAGTTCTGAGTCCCAAAGCAGCTTAATATTGATTTTAAATCATGGACAAATCATTTTGCTTTGTTATCATTAACATCACATACAGCCTGCTTAAAATTCAGCACCTCATCTTAAAACATCTTCCCGCATCTCTGTTAAGTGTTCAGATCAAAGGGGGTCTCCATGACCAGGTCTGGGGACCACTGTTCTATACCAGCCATAAAAGAATAATCATTACAGTCTCCAACACACTGACTAACTGAAGTGTTTATATGTGGTCAACATGAAAAGATGTAAAATATAAATGTTAATGGACTCACCCTTTACAGTGAGTGTAACAGAGTTACTGTTCTGTGATGATGTGGGTCTGTTACGTCTCTCTCCTCTACACTGATACTGATCTCCATTAAACACAGCATCTTCTCTGATGGTGAGAGTGTCTCTGTTTACAGTGTAATACACAGACTGAGACACTGCAGTCCATCTACTCTGTTTATCCTGTTTATACCACTGATATGTCCATCCATCATGAGTGTTAATCTCACACTTCAGAGTGACTGACTCTCCACTGAACACAGGACTCTCTGGTTTTACAGTCAGTGTAGCTCTGGGTGAAGCTGTGAGAACAGAAGAAAGAAGAGAACAGAGTATTTAGAGTCAGTGTCATTATTGAAAGCACAAATTAAACATCTGGCCTCCTCTGTATTGCTGTGGTACTGAGATTAATGGACACTGAAGAGATGATCACACTCACTTGACGCAGCCCCACAAAACATAGTAAAACATTTATTGAAATGGAAACTGTGGTGCAGTGAACATAACTATTTCTTCTCTCATTTTCTTGTAATCGTGCACAATAAGCACGTTTTTTGTGTTTTTTTTTTTTTTTTTTTGATTCCTGCAAAGAAAATAAATGTAGTAGATACAGATTGTGTTGCTGACTCTGAAGCCCCGCTGTGAAGAGGAGCTGCAGTGTCCCCATAACACAAATTAAAACGAGACCTAATGAGCATCTCTATACATTATCGCATCAATCTACCACATTAAATTTCGTCAGACAGCTTTTGGGAGCTGTTAGTCTACTGCCGCACAGGACGAGTAAAGAGGTCTGTATCTACTTCATGCATTTTCTATGCAGACAATTAAAAAAAAAAAAGAGTGCACATTTAATAGGAAACCTCTGCAGCCCGACAGGTCCAACAAAATATTGGGCACATATTTTTTCACACACAACATCGTGCTGGAGTCGGACTGGTGTTCAGATGAGTGATTTATTTATGTACACTCAACAAACTGTTTTGGAGTTTTAACTTAAATATATATGTAACCAGTAATTTTAGTTTTGTAATTTTAATGTAAGTTTAATGTTTATTGTACTTCAAATAATGAGTGAACAGAGTGTAACACACACTGTTCTGTTAACTTACTATTACAGTCATATTATTACTGTACTATTACAGTGAACTTGACATTTTTAACCAGCCAGTTTACTCACTTTTATAAGTAAATACTATTGTTTCAAAGTGAAGTAGATCTGCTCTCCCCCCCCCCCCCCCCCTCTCTCTCCCTTTTTCCTTTCTGTCTGTCTCTCTTTCTTTCTCTCTCTCTCTCTGTGCTGGTCAAAGTGTTGTATCTGTTAGTGACACAGGTGTGACATTATTTCATTGGTGAATCTTTTTTCTTTGGGGATCCTCATTATTATTATTAATATAACTATAAACTTTTTCCTTATTAACAATAATAATATATTTGCTTTGTGTACAGAAACAATACGGCCTTTAGTACTGATTAGCGAGCGCTGCTTCTTCTCTCCTCTCCTCAGTTTTAGACATGAGAAGTAATCTGTTACCTGCCTACTTATACAAGACAAAAGTCAAATGGGAGGAGGCTTAAGAGAGGAAAGAGGGGGCGTCCCAATGTAAACTGCCCAGCACCACTTTGGGCTACATTATAAAAAAGACTTTTGTGCAATTATAACATTAAAACATAAAAATATTTAACATTTGCTCTGTGTAAGTGAACACTGTGTAAGTGAGTATTTTCATTACAGTGAGCTGAAAACTGTTGGCCGCTTTGAGTCTGTGTCGCTCAAACACACCCAGGTTTAGGTGCAGAGTTATAGACCAGTTCTGAGTCCCAAAGCAGCTTAATATTGATTTTAAATCATGGACAAATCATTTTGCTTTGTTATCATTAACATCACATACAGCCTGCTTAAAATTCAGCACCTCATCTTAAAACATCTTCCCGCATCTCTGTTAAGTGTTCAGATCAAAGGGGGTCTCCATGACCAGGTCTGGGGACCACTGTTCTATACCAGCCATAAAAGAATAATCATTACAGTCTCCAACACACTGACTAACTGAAGTGTTTATATGTGGTCAACATGAAAATATGTAAAATATAAATGTTAATGGACTCACCCTTTACAGTGAGTGTAACAGAGGTACTGTTCTGTGATGATGTTGGTCTGTTACGTCTCTCTCCTCTACACTGATACTGATCTCCATTAAACACAGCATCTTCTCTGATGGTGAGAGTGTCTTTGTTTACAGTGTAATACACAGACTGAGACACTGCAGCCCATCTACTCTGTTTATTCTGTTTATACCACTGATATGTCCATCCATCATGAGTGTTAATCTCACACTTCAGAGTGACTGACTCTCCACTGAACACAGGACTCTCTGGTTTTACAGTTAGTGTAGCTCTGGGTGAAGCTGTGAGAACAGAAGAAAGAAGAGAACAGAGTATTCAGAGTCAGTGTTATTATTGAAAGCACAAATTAAACATCTGGCCTCCTCTGTATTGCTGTGGTACTGAAATTAATAGACACTGAAGAGATGAATAAGTGGTTTATGGACCACTTTTCACAGTCATCCATTAAAAGAAAGATTTAAATTTTCTGTCCAAATGTTTATGAAGGCAAATAAAATATTCCAGTTCATATACATGCAAATGATTTACCTTGAGTTTGTCCACTGTGGATGAGGACAGTCAGCACTAAAATAAAGACAAAAGCAGAGGATATGATACATTAATATGAATAATAATGAATAATATTAAACAGCAGTAGAGCATTTCAGGGTAACTGCAGTTACTGTCACCACACTGTCATTTATTACAACGGTCTGTAAGTCAATCTAAAAATGAACAAAATTTGTAACAAAGAATACAGTTAAAAGAACATTATGCAATACTGACAGCTAGCGTTTAAAGTGAGCACTTCAGTCTGAATTCAAAATATTGGAGAGTTGCCTCCTCCTCCCCAGACTTAAAGAGTAACTACACCCAAAGACCTTTTTTTTCATTAACAGCTGAAATGCACTGCTTTGTAATAATAAAATATACCAGCCTTGTTTGAAATGTGAACACATCTTTACAAACTGTAAAAATATCATTTTTATCATAGTCATGCTGTTTTAAAGACCCTCTGGCTTCTAAACTTTCTCCATCTTTCAAATACATCACAAGTATTTACTTGCATTTTATTAAGCAGAGGCTTTTTATGTCGGGTGGAATCTGACATTGTCTCTGTTGATCCAGTTTACTGGCTTGCGTTCATGGCTGCAGCGCACTGTGCTTGCCTGGTTATTTGTTTCATATTTGGCAACCTGAGGTGTCAAAATAGAACATAGAAATAACACATACTACCACATAGAATGCGTCGCTGTGACAGCAACCATAAACATTAAGTTCAGGTTCATTTTTACACTCTTTCCATTTAAATTTAATGGAATGAAACTTTTTTTTACATAATTTATGAATTTATCATTGATTTTAGCTAACTAACTTCACAAACTGTCTGTTTATGAGCTGAAGGATATGACGTGAAAAGGACGAGGAGTAACCGACCATTAGCATTTGTCTGTGTATCTAAGACTTAACTGTCTCTCACTGTGTAAATTTCAAGCCACATTATTTTTCCCAGTAGGTTAATCTCAGCAAGTAAATATTAATTTTGTACAGAAAATGTTGTATTTAATTTTCGTGTGGGCAAATAACACATCCTTTATAAGAGGACTGTTTTTCAGTGTTTATATAGCCACCATTATTTTAGCTTACACTAAATCACTTTCAGAAACATGCCATCTCTCCGCCCCCCTTAATTTGAGCGAGCGTTTGCACACACCCTCCTGAGCTATATGTAGTTACTTAATGACACAGAAGGACCTCAGACTGAATATTAACACCTTCATACAGCAGCTCTCACTCTAATAAAGACATAAAGAGAACATTTACTCACAGAGTATTACAGAGAGAGACCTGAACTGACACTGTGTGACACATTGTTCTTAAAGTTTCATGTAAATCTTATCAAAACAAACATGTTTCCCTCATAGCAGTTTCTGTCTTTCTGTGACTGTAAACCTAAAAGAGAGATTCAAACATGCATAATTTCCACAATCATTGTAAATGAATTGTGTTGATGTAATAGAAAATTGTTCCACCATTTTAATGTGTATATACCTAAATGATCAAAAGTCATTACTGAGTTTAAACTTTTGAAAGTAAAGTGTTAAATTGGTGGGGTTCTCTGTACAACCCTTCCCCATTTCTGGGGAAGGGTTGTACATTAACAGTGTTAAAGTTATAAAGAAGTAAAACTAGAAGTAAGATTTTTAAACATTACAAATCATCACTGGGATAAAAGCTTCTATCTCATTTATCTATTTATTTATTTATTTATTTATTTATTTATAATTTGAAATTGCCAGCTGTAGGTTACACTATGTCAGGACTTTATGATGAATGGACAAACAAAATGTTTGGAGATGTGAGGTTTAGTTCTGAGTGTATTGTTCTGAGTGTGAATATGGAAATAGGAAATGAAAGTGTAGCAAAAAATTAGAAATTTCTAGAAAATAGAAAATAATTTTTAAAGGTTTTTCTTGTATGTAATTTTCTGCCATCCCACCACGGACACATTAGCAGTGTGGGAGAGAGTGTTACAGCTAAACTGGGACAGCCACTGAGTCAATTTATGGGTGCTTTTGGGTGAACATGTTTGTTGTATTAATCATTTATTTACACAACAACAACAATAATTACAATGATCAATAGTCCCTACTGGTGAAAATAGATTTTTCATGTCCCCAAAGAGATCGAATAGGTTTGGCTTTTTTAAAACAAATAACTTGCTTCCAGGGTTGGGATAGCTACTGACTAAATTAGTAGTTAGCTATTTTGTAGCTATTTTCCCAAAATTTATAGCAGCTACAATTTAGCTACTTTTCCAGAAAAGGTAGTGGCTACTTTTTAGTTACTTTTTGAAAAGTAGTGCACTACTTTTTAGCTACTTTAAACTTAATCTCCACCTGATATGGCATACAAGCCAAACTGAGAGTGTGAACAAGACACTGCATTTAATCATGTGCCAGAAAGAAACATACAATTTAAAAGCTGCAAATATACAAAAGATCACCATGAAGTAAGTTTAAGTGTAACCAACAATCAAACTTACACAACCAAAGGTGTGATATCCTACCAAATTTAGACTAAGTAAAAGCAAAGTCAATCATTCCAGGTTTTCCTTACAAAAATCAACAAAAATAACTGAATACAAACCAAACAACTTTGTGCAAAGCACTGTCAACTGTTGAAATAAAACTGCTCCAATTTAAACATGTCAGCAAGATGTACAGACATGATATTCAGAGTCTCTAATAATCTTCAATAACACTTTAGCCTCAAAATCCTCATCAGTGACTCTGGCTCTGTCTGGGGTGAGAATCAGGCCTGAATAATCTCTCCGCTGCTGCAGAGCTGCTGTGACTCTATTTTTAGGTAAAATATTTTTTTTTACTTTTTAACTTTTTAACCAATGACTATTACTGTGTTAATGTTTGGGTAAATTATAGAAATATCCAATTTTGTATGCATGGTAATGGAAATTGACCTGTATTAAAAGTCACAAAATCCGTTTGTGAATATTTTTCCAAATTAAGTAATATGTTCAACAAGGGATTCGCAAGATTACTGATAATGTTTGTATGCGGAATTCAACTGCAAAGTCAGATGGTGTTATTCCTAAGGAGATACAGCTGTATGTAGCAATCAAATCAAACATGGTGAGCTCCATTTGTGATTTTTTTCACAAATCAAGCTCTGCCTAATCAAACACACTTTCATAGATTTTGTAGTCATTTGAATTGAAAATCCCAGGTCAAAAACACTTATATTTCACTTATTTTCACTTTCCGTGCTCAAGGTCTACACAGGCCACAGACGGGCAAAATAAGAACTGTGAAGTGTTTCACAAATCGGCCTGGTCAGTCTGAACCTGGTTTCATTCATCTGAGAGCTCAACTTTTGAAGTTATAAGCTTTAGTAAATTAAACCCCGATGTGTAATATTTGCGGATTTTGGTTTCGAAAATGATGTCATCTGAATTCACAAATCAGGACTGACAAAGCGCACCAGTGTTTGTGGAAGCATGGAGTTATAGCCGGTAGAAATCTGAATCGCTAACCGTAAGCCAACTTTACTGTGGTAGCGGCTACAGCTATTAGCTACAAAAGTTTGTAGATAACTACAAAAAGTAGTGCGCTACTTAGCTACTCCCCCATCCTTGCTTGCTTCACTTCTTATTAACCACAGAGCTAGCTGTTCACTTTTGGTTTAAGAATTTGTTCCACAGAGACCCAGATATTAAACATGTTAGTCAAACATAATTTCATGAATATTACCAAAATTAAATATGTTCATTAATGTTATCAAACGTTTTTCACTGGTGATCCATTCTGAGAGTTTGGCAATAGCTTCTTAATCTGCCACTACAGGAGTTACTATACTTGCCAGTCTGCACAAAGTAAAATATGCTGCACAAAGTAAAATATCTGTGTAGAATCGAGAAGGGTCTGGTTGCAGACATGCACTCTCAGCTATACCTATACAACCTTTTAAGTCTGCACACTCTGACCTCACCATGACGCAAAAGCTTGTAAACTATCTGAACTACATTCAGTTGCTTTATCACACAGAAGCTGATCACTCAGAACCCTCAGACTGAATATTAACACCTTCATACAGCAGCTCTCACTCTAATGAAGACATAAAGAGAACATTTACTCACAGAGTATTACAGAGAGTGACCTGAACTCCATACTGTCCCTGTAATGACTGACTGACGGACTGATTGAGCAATGCTCTGTGTTCAACACTCATCACTTCCTGTGCTCTTACAACCAAAGCACACGTCACAGAGAGAGAGAGAGAGAGAGAGAGAAAGAGAGAGAGAGAGAGAGAGAGAGAGAGAGAGAGAGAGAGAGAGAGAGATGGTAAACTATACAGGAAATAAATTACAGGAAAACTCAAAGGAAGAACTTCTGTTTGATTCCCCAGTTAGGCAACCAGGATCCTTTCTGTGTGGTGTTTGCATGTTCATTCATCTTGTGCGTATGTGTGTGTCTGCCTTGTGATGGACTGGTAACGTGTCCAGGGTGTCCATTTCTACTATTCAGGATACATGGACAGATGCTTATTACTTTACTGATGAAAGATAAAAATTGTGAGGCTTTGATTATCGTTGTGTATGATGACAATAACTTTCTAGGTGGAGTTGAATTGGCTTCACTGATAGCATGTTATTCTCACTGAACATGACATAGAGGGTCTGACTGGTTGGAATATGCATGCAACCATTATCTATCATATGTCTAATGTGACAAGCACAGCAGAAGCCCTTTTAGCACTTCCTCTACTGGTCCAACCCACACACCTGAAATAACCCACAGAGAAACCACAATAACCAAGCTAATACCCATTCTAGGAAATTTTGACAAATATGGAAATACCCAAACTGTTTGCTCGAGATAAGCAAATATAAATATCACAAGAAATCATGTTAAATATAAATGTTTATCATTAGGTCATTTGTTGTACAGCCTATGCCACCTATAAACAGGAAATGCTGCGGGTGATGGGGGACTGGAATGCCAAGGTTAGGCCTTAAAACAAGAATGGAGCTGGAAAATGACTAATTAACTTCTGCAAATACAAAGAGTTTTTCATTCAAGTTTAAGCTTCCAAAACGATGTCTGTGCACCTGCTCTGTTAGAAATAAAGGTTCTGTGCAGGTACATTTCATTTATTAAGGTACAAACAATGTAAATGCGCCCTTAAATGTACAACAGTGGTTTTAAGGTCCAGTTGTGTATCTTAAATACATTTTTCCCCTCTGGAAAAGTA
Source organism: Colossoma macropomum (assembly GCF_904425465.1). NCBI lineage: Eukaryota > Metazoa > Chordata > Actinopteri > Characiformes > Serrasalmidae > Colossoma > Colossoma macropomum. Next base: position 32,693 of record NW_023495375.1, read on the forward strand.
CCTATTTGTACCTTTTCATAACCTAATAATTGAATGCAGAAAAATAAAATAAAAAGCATGGAGATGAGAGGGGTATGTTGTGTCAATACAACTTGGAAAATATACAGTAATTTCCATGGGTTATGGTACAATTACATTCCTTGACTAAAGGTACTGAGATGTACCCTTCATGGTAGCATCCCAGTGACAAGAGGGGTACTGCCTCAGTGACAGCTTTGTACCTTTTTTTCTGAGATTGTGGACATCAGCGGATGTACTTCACCAAAACCAAATACACTACAGTCATGGTTGTCTCCAGATGTTCTTGTTATGAGACCGGAAATTATTCGGCATCTTAAATCATCAACACTGCCGTCTGACACTTTTAAAACTATTTTTAACTCTGTAGCAACTGATTTGCAGCAAATAGTTAAAGTCTCACTGCTATCAGGCATTCACCCAAAGTCACTAAAAACAGCTTAATAAATCATAAAGCCGCTTCTAAAAAAGAGGACTCTGGATGCCTCAAATCTTCCTTTTATAGCTAAGAACACTGAGAACGTTATTTTCAATCAACTGAGCATTTTTTTTACTCTAGTTGTTATCTTGACAAATTTCAGTCAGGCTTCTGATCATATCACAGCGCTGAAACTGCTCTTATAAAAGTGTTAAATGATGTAAAGCTGAACACTGACTCAGGTAAAATATCAGTTCTGGTTTAACTAGATCTCAGTGCTGCATTTGACACTGTAGAACGCAGAAAACTGCTGGACTGGTTGGTAAATTAGGTAAGACTTTCTGGAACAGTCCTTAATTGGTTCAAGTCTCATTTAGAAGGCTGGAGTTATTTGTCACCATTGACAGTTCTAAATCTGATAGGGTGGCTATAACATGCGGAATAACCCAGGGATCAGTTTTCGTTTCTCTTCTGTTCAGTCTCTGTAAGCCACCTTTGGGCCAAATCCTAAAGAACAATAACACTGATTACCATAGTTATGCAGATGATACACAGATATGTCTGGCTCTCTCACCAGATGACTTCGGTCAAATAGACTCACTGTGTCAATGTTTGAAGTATACAAATAATAAGATTAGCCAAAATGTTCTTCAATTAAACAAGGCCAAAACATAGATTCTTGTGTGTGGCAACAAAGAGAGTTGGTATTAGTGAACACCTTGACTCTCAGCCTCTAAAAACTAAAGAGCAAGTCTGAAATATTGGTGTTCTAATAGACTGAGATCTCACCTTCACCAGACATATGAGTGTGAACAAACACACTCAAACACAAACACAAACAGCCTACTACCATCTTAAAAAGTATAGCCAGAATCAAGGATTTGGTGTCTCAACAAGGCCTAGAGAAGCGTACCCTTGCTTTTATCTGCAGCAGCATGGGCTACTGTAATAGTCTCTTAACTGGACGTCCCAAAAAGACAGTTAAACAACTGCAGCTCACTCAGAATGCTGCTGCTGGAGTTCTAACCAGGACCAAGAGAACTTTTGACGCCTACTGGTAGATACATCATATAGCACAGCCTGGGATGGGGAAGTAGCTAAGTAGTGCGCTACTTTTTGTAGCTAACTACAGATTTTTGTAGCTAATAGCTGTAGCCACTACAGTTTTATGAAATGTAGCTAATAGCTGTAGCGCCTACAATTTTTTGTTTAGCTATAGCGATAATTTTCACTACAATTTCGTTACAGACTTCAGACAATCTGTGCAAAATTTGAACCACAGAACGCGGTCGTTAACTGGGCTGGTAGCGATTGTGCAATCCTGACTGAGTCATGCCCAGTTTGAGCAAATGGTCACGCGCTCGCCCCACATGCTGATCACCCCTTACTAGTAGGCTTACCTCTAGCTTCAACAAGAATGAAACCACCTTGGGAGCCACAACATTTTATATCCATTTTACGATCATGGCTGTAAATATGTCTCAGTATGTGCTGATGTACTAGTACAGGCTAAAAATATAAATGAAAATGCAGAAAGGTCAGCTATAGCTGCTTGTCTTCCATCTCAGTCAGGAAACGTTTGTGCAAAAATAGCTAAACTTTCTTGTAAAATGTCTCTCTACGTTTGATTTTTTTATGAGACTGAAGTCGCTTCTCACTCTCCAGCTTCTCGTTCAAATTGTCCTGTTCCACAGAATGTAACTGCTGCACCAATTAAGGTGGAACGGGACAGTTCGAACAAGAAGCTGGTGAATGAGAAACTGACTTCAGCTTTGTGACTTTTTAGTTTGACAGTTTCTCAATGCAGATTAAACGTATCGTTAAACCAGCTGGAGTGGTTATAAATGCAAATAAGTCCATTTGTCTCCAAATTATCGATGTTCGTCTTAAATCGTACTCTTTGCCTTTTCGTTAGCTACTAGCTAGGGGGGTTGTCATTATCTGTGTTGCTGTGTGACCAGCAGTCTGCGCATCAATCTTCAGGGTTAAAGGGTGTATTAGCAGTTATACATTAGCTCCAGTGTTTAAGACCATTTATTGTGAAAGCTGTGTTAGAACTGTGTGTTATAACGATCAGCAGAGCTTTATTTTACAGCAAAGGAGGATTATTTTATTTTTACCTAAAAATCTAGTTCTGCTCTGGAGCCGCAAAAGGGCAGCAGAAGAGCAGCGTGTGGCTGAGCCCTGGCTTAGCTAAAGGGGAAAAAAATTTACAAGTTACTATTCTACTTTTACAAGATACTATTCTACTAATTTTATCAGGTCCACCTAACGTATCATTACTGCTGGGACACAGTCTTGTATCATTTTTATTCTATTTTTTTTTAATTTTTAAAAATTATTATGTAGAATTTGTTGCCTTTACATTGAGTCAGAGTTTCACAGTAAGTGGAGCAGCAGAAATGTTCCAAAATTATTAGAGGAAGAAATATCTTCTTTCATTAATTTCCACTTAAATTTAAGAATGTTTTTTTTTTCCTTTCCTGTAAAGTTACCATTTTTGAGATGCAAGGTTTTCTCATGACCACAACAATATAAATGCATGGTGGTCTTTTCCACTGATGGACAGGGTTGGGGGTGACCGCTGTATTGTACAGATATATCTTGTAGCAGAGTATGGCTATGGTGGGTTTACGTGATGAAATGGACAGTGAGTGTACATACAAAGAAGGTGTATCTAATTACGTAGAAACCGAACTATTTACATTTATTGTTCAAAAAGTGCCGCATTGCCACTGGAGTTAGTTCTGAGGGCAGTACATGGGCCGTTTAAATGAGAAATTTAGATTAAACATAAACTAGAAAAATCATCATTATCATCATCATCATTAACCACTTAATCCAAAAAGGGTCGCGGTTAGAAAAATCTAATTTGTGAATTTAGAAAAAAATGAGCACTACTCTTTGGTTTGCAGTTTCATGTGAAAGAGTATGGATCAAGGGACCAAAGTGGAGCAGAAGGAAAATAGTGCCACAAGATGCACACCTAAATTGTGTCTGCGCTCATCTGGACATCATTTGGACAACACTGAGGGGAGGCATGGTGGTGCAGTTGGTAGCGCTGTCACCTCACAGCAAGAAGCATTTGATTCCCCGGTCGGGCTCCAAACACAATATGGTAGCAAGTTTGAAAAAGGAAGAGAGAGCTTCATCTGTTTATGGCTGTGATTCTAAACATGACTGGTGTTTAAGATGATACTGATTAACATGCAAGCAGTCAGTAAACTTGGTTTGCCATGTTGTGCTCATGGAGTTTAGGTGCAAACAGATCATCAGGTTTACTCTTAGAGTTTTTCTCTTTTGTTTTAATTTCTATACAAGCTATTTTTAATTTAGTTTAAAAACTAATTTAAAAAATAACAAGCTTAGTTGAGGCCTGCTCTCACACAGAGCTTTCTGCATCACCGAGTTTCAATTCCTCACTGGTTGAAGATGTCAGTGCTTCTGTTTCACTAGAAGAGAGGGAAGTCAAACCACAGCCCTCTAAATAACTCTTCCCTGCTCCCAAACCTCACACATTCTACTTATAGACCATGACTCTGTGACCAGTGAGATGGTACTTTTGCTTTATATGCGCATGTGGTTCTCCTGCACCTGATTCTGGATCTTTCAGCACCAGCTCTCCTAGGGCCTGTCTGGTCACCTTATGGTTTATCTTGAGAAAACATTCAAGCATTGACATTCATTATAGGCCAATTTCCAAGTTCCATTTTTAGCTAAATTGCTGGAAAAGGTTGTATATTCTCAGCTTTTACCATTTTAAGTAGTAATAGTATTTTTGAGATTTTTCAGTCTGGTTTTAAGGCTATGCACAGCACTGAATTTGCCCTCCTGAAGGTGACAAATGACTTATTACTTTCTGTTGATGAAGGAAATTGCGCCATCCTCATGTTATTGGATCTAAGCTCTGCTTTTGATACGGTTGACCACAACATACTTATTGGTCGCCTAGAAAAGTGAGTGGGGTTACATGGAGAGTTGGTTCACATCTTAAGCACAGAACCTTTGCAGTGAATACTGCCTGCTATTTCTCTTTCTCTGCTGATGTCTCTTGTGGCATTCCACAAGGGTCCATATTAGGGCCCTTCCTTTCTTCACTATACATGCTGCCATTAGGTGAAATTATTAGGAAGCACAACATCAGCTTTCATCTTTATGCTAATGATATACAGCTTTACCTTCCCATTAGACCTAATGACAATGGCTCTTTAATGTCTCTCCGCAGTTGTCTTGAGGACATTAAGAGGTGGATGGCTGTCAACTTCTGAATGCAGGCAAGTCAGAGGTTATTATTTTTGGTGATCCTCATCACATTAATGGTGCCTCCAACAGCCTTGGTCATTTGTCCCTATGTGGCAAGACATCTGTGAGAAATCTTGGTGTTATCTTTGACTCGGACGTCAGATTTGATAAACAAATCAACTCTGTGGGAAGGAGGATCTTTTTCCAGCTCTGTTTTCTGACCTGGAGGAAGTTATTCATGCATTCATCTCCTCTAGAATTGACTACTGTAATTCTATATATATTGGGATTTACCAGTATCTATTGCAGTGCGTACAGTTAGTCCAAAATGCAGCAACTAGGTTACTGACTAGTACCCAGAAAAGAGACCATATTACTCCAGTCCTTGCTTCAATTCATTGGCTACTTGTCCAGTTCAGGATACAGTTCAGTGATTTTATTTGTTTTTAAAGCACTTAATGGTCAGGCCCCCTCGTATGTTGGCAGTATGCTCACTCCCTCTACTAAGCAGTGAGCTTTGAGATCATCCTGGCAGAACTTGCTGGCTGTTCCTAGGGCTCATTTGAAGCTTAAGGGTGATCATGCATTTGCAGTCTATGTTCCGAGACTATGAAACATTCTACCTCCTACTATTCGCCAAGCACCTTCAATTGCTGTTTTTTAATCCAGACTAAAAACATATCTATACAAACTTGCTTTTGAATAGTAAGGGACTGTGGTAATTATACATGTTAGTGTCAAAATTTGTTTTTCTTCTCTATTTTATGTAATTCTTCTTATTATTTTTAATCTCTTACTTGTTGTGTTGTTTATGTGTGTGCTGAATTGATGTATAGCACTTTGGTCGACGCAAGTTGTTTTAAGAGTGCTTTATAAATAAAACTTACTCACTTACTCACTTATTAACTGAGCTTGTTGTGCTGAAATGTCCTGACTGGCTGTACACAGTTTTGCAGACAACATTTCGGTATTAATAGGCAGTAAGTGGTGCCTTGTACCAGAGTTCTACTATTCAGTATACATGGACAGATGCTTATTACTTTTACTGATGAAAGCTGAAAATTGTGAGGGTTCGATTATTGCTGTGCATGATGACAATAACTTTCTAGGTGGAGTTGAATTGGCTTTACTGATAGCATTTTATTCTCACTGAACATGACAGAGAGGGTCTGACTCGTTGGAATATGTGCACTACCATTATCTATCATATGTCTAATGTTACAAGCAGAGCACAAGGCCTTTTAGCCTTCCTCCACTGGTCCAACACACAAACCTGAAATAACACACAAATAAACCACAATAACCAAGCTAATAGCACAACTCTTCCTGTCAGTTGCAGTGTTTCTGTCAATACTATACAGGATAAAATCATTTAGAGCCACATTGTCACTTACTGAGAGTCTAAGCCAAGTGGCAGCCAGCACAATAATATCTGGATTATACTATATCAGCCTTAAAATAAAAAAAACAGTCTTTTAAGTAGTTCATTGTAGATTTAGATTTCGAGGCCTGTGAGTTAGGCTGAGAGCAGAGGGGTAACACAAAAGGTTCAATGAGGTTAAGATTGTCTGGATACATGAAACTATTAAACTGTTATCTTTTCTTTGCATTTCTCTTGTGCTTGGTTATATTGCTGATCCTAAGTTGACTGCTGGCAGTTATCAGCATATTTGAGCAAATATTTCTGGAACTGAGTAGTCATTTGGAGTTAAAAACAAAATTAAATCAATGCATTGTGGCCTAAAATCTGTAAACTAAGCCAGTTGGGGTGGATTCCATCATATCTGTAGAAGGATGGGCGGTTCCAGAATAGATTGAAATTGTCATTTAAAGTCATGTTTGTGGAGAGGTAGTTTTTTTTTTGGAGCAAGCTATGCAGATTTAAAATGCACCTCACCCCAGGGGTAGGATTGGACCAGAAAGATTGACTGAATCACAGCCATTAAGTGAAGATAATAGGCATGTGAAATCCCTTTTCAATAGTTTGTTTTCTGATCTCTGGTATCGTTACACAACACATATATTCTGTATAGGCTTTATAGACACCACAGCTTTACAGTTCTAGTTCTAGTTCTAGTAATATAAGTACTAATAATATAAGTACTTTTTTGGAAGTGGGAATGTAATTATAACATTACAGAATGAATGGTAACACTTTATAATAAGGGTACATGAACTGGCAGTAATTAAGGCATTTACTAATGAATAACTAATCAGAAAGTAATGAGTCATTAATCAGAAACAAATGGATAAGTCATATATTAACAACCACAAGACTAAATTACTAACGCATGTACTAATGAATGAAGATGAAGGTAATAAAGGCTTTATTCATTGCCTGAATTCATTAGGAATTCATGTGTTAATTAAGCATACAAAAAGAATGTTAGTCCACGTTGGCGAACTGCTAGAAGCTCTGTTAGTTTCATTCTACTCATGCAATTTATGATTACCTATGTCATACTGCAAGGTCATACTGTTACAACAGAAACATAAACTGTTGTATGTTTAATAAACTGTAAACTAGTTTATTTACTGAAAATAGGCATTTGATTTAATTAAAACTGTGAATTATCTTAATATATGCCACAGTTATTCTGAGAAATACCACCTTCAGAAAATGAAAATGTGTTTCCCATTATACATCTATTATTCTTTTTAAAAATTTGCTATATCTAAATGTTTTATTAATGGAAACACAGCATTTTGCAATGTAACACTTCAACTGTTTCCGCAGCTGGAAATTACTGCTATTTTTCTTCGCCAGTAAATGGCGGTAATTGCGTTAAATGCTATATGTCAAGCGGCCATAGAGTCTTGAGTGAATATCTCTAGTACAACGTTTAAGAGAAGCGAATGAAAATAATTGAAATAATTAAAAAAATCTATATTTCTCTTTTTGCCTTTTTGCAATATTTCACATTTTTCTTACTTTTAAAGGTGAGTTATGCATATGCATACTGTGTTATATACGTAATTTACATTGCAGATATAATATTTACACGTGGTATTGTTGTCTGAGTGTTGTGAGTGCTAGTATGTATTTTCGTGCCTCACCTTTTTTTAGACTAAGCTGTTAAAACATGCAGCTGTTATCTGTGGTGAAACAGAACGGATGTGCAGGAAGTATTATTTCTAAATTCGTTATAGCTTAAATATTTGGTTTGGTGCTTAGTTATTTGCAATACACCTTTTTGGTTTTAATAGTAAGGTGTTTGTGTTTCTCACGAGCGTCGTGAGATTTTAGTAGCAATATGTGGCGTCAGGCTCGTCTATTCTGTCTGGTTAAAATCATATGTTAATTTTATGCTGCTTGATTCATTTGTTACTCCTTCTTTGACAGGGACTCTTATTGTGAAGGGCTGTGTGTGCGGTGGCAGTGCTTCACAGGGCCCAGTAGTCAACAGACTGAGCCGAGACAGCGAGAGGGCGCTGACTGCGCTGAGCCGATCGCTGAGCTAGCGCCGTATTCTCCCCTTTCCTTTGTACTCCGTTCTGAGTTTTTCAGTAAAGCTGAGTCTCAGACTCGACCTTCAGCTTGTGTGAGTTATGTGGACACACCGCTGCAGTGTGAATATCTTTGTGACTTTATTTAGCTAGTTACAGTTCTGTCCGTTTTACAGATGTTTGTGGAGCTACAGAACCAGTATGTCCTGGTTTTTCTTCATGTTCCGTGTTACAGTGACAGATTCACCTGCTCTGGTTCTGTGTGTTGTGTAGACGTCATAAGATGATAATAAAATATGCTTTTTTATTCCTGTGAATTTCGTCAATGTCATGTTTTTATATGAGCCATGTTGTAGCTACTTATCCTTCGTCCCTGTTCTTGAGAGGGCAAAAGAATGACCGTCATTTTGGTCAGTAAATGATTAACCCCTGCTATTTTATTAGCTCATGAATTCATCATGAGGAATCAGTATTTAATGAGTAATAAAGTGTGACCGGTTCATCACTTTACTTTAGGGGGCACAAACATTATGAACTCATCATGAAGAATCAGTATTTAATGAGCAATAAAGTTTGATTGGCTCATCACTTTAGGAGGCACAAACATTATGAACTCATCATGAAGAATCAGTATTTATGAGCATAAAGTTGTGATGGTTCATCTTACTTTAGGGGCACAAACATTATGAACTCATCATGAAGAATCAGTATTTAATGAGTAATAAAGTGTGACTGGTTCATCACTTTACTTTAGGGGGCACAAACATTATGACTTCATCATGAGTTATCAGTAATCACTGCTTTCTTTATAGTGAATTGAGGATTGACACTGCATCGTTTTGTATTTTTCTCACTTTGACACACCTCAACCAGCACAACAGGAGCTTGTAAATTAGCAGTTGAGTTCAATCAGGCGTACTAGATCTGGGAAAGCACAAAAATGTGCATACAGTTAAGAATTCTTATGACCCCAGGAGAAAGACACTCCAATAATTAACTCATTTCTGAGTTCAGTGGTAACTGTAGGCTAAACTATTCCCTCATGAGGCACTGTGTATCAATACAGGAGTTAAAACATGTCATATTATTACTAGGTGTCACTAGGTGGGTAACAGTCACTAGGTGGGTAGAAACAGATGAGGTAACATAAGAAATCAAAAACAATAAACTTGAGACCTGACAGATAGAAACAGGCAAATACAAGGGCTGCTTACACAACATGATGAAGAAGGACAAGATGATGAGAGGATGGAGCTATAAAAAATACACTTGACTTTAATAGGCATAATATTCCAGAGCACTGTGTCTCAGGGGGATCTTGTGACAACATTAATTAACACATGAATTCCTAATTAATTCAGGCACTGAATAAAGCCTTTATTACCTTCATCTTCATTCATTAGTACATGTGTTAGTAATTTAGTCTTGTGGTTGTTAATATATGACTTATTCGTTTGTTCCTGATTAATGACTCATTACTTTCTGATTAGTTATTCATTAGTAAATGCCTTAATTACTGCCAGTTCATGTACCCTTATTATAAAGTGTTACCGAATGAATTAGTCACTGAAACACAAAACATCATGTTAAATGAACTGTAGAAGACAGATAAACCAAAACTAAGACTCGGAGACTGCACAGGACTGCACAAAGTACCAGCCACTTTGTACCCAGTATGCTTTGCAAATAACAGCTAATTACTGTAAAACTTTTTTAAAGAAAACTGCTGTAAAGTGTGGAATTTCCACTGTAAATTTACAGCAATTCTGTGTAACGGGTTTTTGCAATTTTTAATATTATTATTGCTAGAACCTTATGTGAGGGTGTGAGGTAACCCGGATTTATTTGAAGTCTACAGACCAGGGCAAGGGAGAGAAACGCTCGCACCAAGGATGCTTCAGAAAAGGGAATTTATTGGCTAAATATCAAACTACTTTTGGACTACATTCAATGATAAACAATAGAAAATAAAACAAGAAAACAAAACAAAACAAAGTTATAGTAATGAAAGACAAAATAGCTCGAGTAAGCTAAGAGTGATTCGCGGCTAAATGGTATGAGGCAGTGTGGTTTGGGAAGTCGCTTGGGAGAGCCTCTAGAGAATTAACCTAAGCCTGGACGGGAGTAACTATATGGCTGGATGTACCTATAAAAGTTCTCTTATTAAATAAATTGGCGTCAGGGCCCTGAATGCAAATTGATGGACCAGCTTACGTGGGAGTCGGGGGCTGATTTCAGGAGGGGTTGTCTCAGGACAGACTCGATCGAAGGCTGGAGCTCACGCGGTAGTTCCTCTCCTCGCTGGCCGTGGATGCTGCATCTCCGTGCGGGCACGCGCCTTCCCAGTCAGTGATTGGGCGGAGGTGTCTCGTGGCCGTCAGACAGTGGAGCTTGGGCGGCCTTTCGATGGTCGATCTGTTCACAGATCAGTGCGTGGCTCTGGGTGCGATGCTGGGTCTCCGTGGCGTCCGAACCGCTCCCACTCCGCTGGCGAGGTTCAGGTTGCAATCAGGGTTCTAATTTAACTAACTACCTCTCTTTAGCAGAATCGAAAGTTATGGATATATTCTCCCTGGCCAGACAAGAAATATCCACCTTCCTTCTCTGAGGGTGGTTCAAACTTAAGGTGTAGGCGAACAGGCAAGTTAGAAAACAGACAAAGGTTTCAGATCTGAAAATTTAGCGTCCTAATACTTCTGACCTGTCTTTCTGACCAAGGCCGGCACAAACTTAGAAACTTGTTGCGAACGCAGGAACTCTTGCACACTTGCGGTGCACTCTGGTTTTGTTCAGCTGGAGGCCCTTCCCTTCAGGGGTGGAACCCAGGTGTTGATAGGTTCTCTCACCTAACGGATAATTAGCTATTCCTAATTCTTGGTCCTGATTGGTGGGGGTTTCTCTGTGCGCCCTACCAGGGAACTCAAGCTGATTACTATGAAATCCAACATTTGAACTCTTTGACAAGAAATTTGACCTGTTTCTCCCAGAATTAATAATTTTACAGCACTCTGCTGTATTTAACTAATATAGAACATACATGCAGGACGTCCACTGTAACATTACATCAGTTCTTTACAGTGTAGCAACAGTAAAAGAAGGCCAGGAACACGTATTACTGGCATTACAGTTTAGACACTGAGCGTATCTTTAAAAGTTGATGAGGTCATCAGTAAATGAATAAAGGAGCAGACTTAGCACCGGTGCAGTAACACAAATGATTTTAAAGAAAATATAAGTCTGTTTATGATTCTGCATTTCTGTTTATTTCTGTATTTTGTAGGCACAGAAAGTCAACCACACATTCAAAACTAGTCTTCTCCATCTCCAGTCCTCAGAGTATACACTCTCATTCTACATTACAAGATGTCAGTGCAGAAGATAATAAGCAAACAAAATTGCAGAAAACAAATGTATATGTCTAATATTATGTAATATATCGCTGGGGTCTGAAGAAAATATCCATTTTTGTCGTTTTTCAGTTTGTGACATAATTTGAAAATGCATGTTGCCCTTTACATTGTGTGTAAATTTCATGAAGAATGGACTGACAGAAATGGCCCAAAATGACTTGGAAAAAACTCTGGTTCCATTGACTTACATTAAAAGTAAAGTAGTTTTCTTTCTTCTCCTGTAAAGTTACCATTTTGGAGATACAGGGTTTTCTTCCGACAACAGCGACATGATTTTAAAAACAGACCTTTTCCCCCCAAGGTACAATAAATTGAGAGTGAGATGGCCCACACTGGCAACCCAGTAAGAGAGCAGATACCCGTATACATCAACAGAAAAGAAAGAACATATGTATTACTATATTATTATTTAATACTAAGTATTAAAATGTATTAACACAATGCAGGCAACAGAATTACACTTCAGTTATGTTTAGCTTTTAAGCAAAAATGAGCCTATGATTGACATACAATATTTGTTACAGTACAATAATAAAATAAGAAATTTAAGAAAAAACATTTTATGAAGACAGAATGGAAAATAAACATATTAAAAGTCACAAGCAAATGTAGACATGCAGTATGTGCAAAAATATTCATAAAGAATGAAATTATTATAAACAAGTGAGAAAGGCATTTAAAGCACAAAATATAGAGGAATTATAATGTAAAAAAAACATTTTATTGGATACTCATCAACATGCTCCAGCTTCTGTCACTGCTTATGTTCTGTTCTCCTCATGAGGTTTAGCTGTGAGATACATAGTGATAAACATTACTAATGAGTTCAAGCTGAAGTTCATATGTCAATAAAGACTATTGGCTAATATAGAAAGGTCTGTCTGAGTGTGTTTGTGACAAGTGACCCACAGGAAGACTGTGAGTTCTTACCTCGAGCTCTGTAGCATTTGACCGCCAGCATGATGGTCACCAGCATATACGGACACACTGCCATTAAACTACTGAGCAGACTGGACACTGAGGATGAAGCTCCTGAATTTGGTGCACCTGATACACAACAAAATCATTGTAGTGCTGTAATTGTTGGGTGCATGACAATATAATATAAAGAAAATGTATAATTTCATGTAGATGCTTTCTGTTAAAATCAGCAAACCTCTGACTGAGATCCAGCTCTGTGGTGACTCTCCTTTCTCTGGGTATTTACAGTGGTAGAGACCTTCATCTGACTTTGAGACAGTATGGATGGTCATCTCTCCTGTAGTCTGAGTCTGGAGGAGTGATCCATTCTTATAGAACTCAGCTGTGAGGTTTGAGGACTTTGGGTCACGATATAAACAGCGCAGAGTCAGAGGATCTCCCTCAGTCACAGGATGAACAGGACTGTCCAGAATCACATCACCATCTGTAGGAAACAGTAATGTAATACTGAAAACAGAAATGTGGACAAAAAAAATGAGAACCCAGAGAGTTCTGACACTGACAGTGTGGATGGTGAATTATTTTAATGTGAATAAAAAGTTTATACGTAACTTCCATTAAAATAGTATTTCCTGATTTAATACTACATAAGTTTCTGCTTTTATTGCTACAGTTGCATTATCACCTGAATTTATGAAAGATTTCAGTTTTCAGCAATTATGCCCTTGTTAATACTGATACTAATAATCATGTAAACTCACTGGTCACTGTGATGTTGGCAGGATTGCTGCTCTCTCCAGATTCAGACTCACACCAGTACACTCCAGTGTGGGATGTGCTGAGGGAGCTGATGCTGCATGTAGATCCTGTAACTGATCCCCAGCCTGATGAACAATCTGACACCTTCTCACTGTGTGTGTATCGCCTCACTCTCCACCCAGTAGAGTCACTCTGTCCCTCACAGCTCAGTGAGAGAGAGTCAGTACTAAAGTGTTGAGTTCTGCTGGGACTGACCATCAGAGAGACTGGACAAGAAACACCTGCAAGACGCAGACAAACAAAACAGAGTTTTCTAGAATAATAATGCCGTAATCAAGAACACACAAAATATACATGATAGAACAAGTTTCTTAAATCCACAAAGTACATTTGTTATGTCTGTTGTCTGGATATTAATTTGTGCTCTTGTGCATAAACCAATGATGTAAAACCATATTTGTCAAGAACGAAATGAACCGTCCATTTATTTATAGGAACCTACAATATCTATAAATAGGATTGGTTCTCAAATTAAGCCTCACCTTCTATACCTGACAAAATACAGTGACGCACAACAGTCTTAGGCGTCAAACACATTGTTTAAAACCATGTTTAAGATGTGTTTTGCCTCTAAAACACCATTTATTCAAGTAAATGCCTAAAGTTCTAATGAATCTTGGTTCCTCTCAACATTTCTTCAACATGCTTTTAGGGAGTGTCTAGGAGCCTCTTGGCATGCTCCTTCAAGGCTTGGAACTGGATTTTCTATAAAGCTGCTTTGTGATATGTCTATTGTAAAAAGCACTATATTAATGAAATAAATAAATACATAAATGTAATTAAATGTACCAACAATTGGACTTCCGGTGACGTCATGATAGGAGTAGCAGCTTGATTTTCTGGCTGGGGGAAGAAACCCTTAAAAAACTAGCCATATCATTTTTCATGTCTAGTTAACCAATACAAATTGCTTAAAACGAAAACTGCAATGTCCACTTTAAAAAAAGATGCCAAAAAGAAAGGCAAGGGGAACAAAAAGGAGGATAAACAAGACCATGCGGACGGGTCTTCACACAAGATGGTAGATTAGATAGAATACCAGCAGAGGGAGGACCCTAAACTAAAAAAACCAAAACACTTAACATAATGATTTCAGAACTAGGACTTGTTGACCCATGGAGATCTAAAATCCTAAAGGGAAGGATTTCAGTTATTTTTAAATTGTTCATAATAGTTATTCTAGGATAGACTTCTTCTGTCTCTCCCAACAACATATGTATTAAGTAATAGATTGCCATATTGAACCGATAACACTGAGTGGTCATGCCCCTGTCGTGTTGAGTATAGATTTAGGTTGAGAAAATTAAGATTAAGAATTTTTTTCAAATACTGGAGATTAAATGTTTCATTATTGACTAATACAGAAGTAGTGCAAGAGTTAAAACAGAATTTAAAAGAATATTTCGAGACAAATGATAATGGGGAGGTAACCCCATCAATCCTACAGGGGGGGAGCTAAAGCTGTTATAAGGGGAAAATTATCCAGATTGCATCAAGACTAAAAAAATAAGACTGGAAGAGCAAATGAAACTAGAAAATAAAATAAAGCAATTAGAAATAGAACATAAAACTACAGGAGCGCACAACATCCTGTTAGAATTAAAAGAAACTAGGAAGGCCTTGGATACGCTTCTAACATATAAAGCCGAAGGAGCTTTAAGATTTTCCAAACAGAGATACTATGAGATTGGGAACAGAGCCAGCTGCTTGTTAGCTTTTCAACTTCGTAAAGCCCAGGCCAATCATGTGGTTCCTAAGATCGTACATCCTGTATCTAAAAAACAGTATCTCATCCCAAGGATATTGCGGACGCCTTTGCATCATTCTATAAAAATTTGTACGAAGAGCCTAAATCAAAAACAATTAGTGACAAATCTGAGGCCTTTCTTACTAGTTTACATCTACCTTCATTGCCAGAAGATGAAGCATTGCAAATGATATCAGACATTACAGAAACGGAAATACGTGAAGCCATAAAAAATGTAAAAAAAACAATAAATCTCCGGGCACAGATGGTCTCCCTGGGGAGTTTTATAAATGCTTCATGGATGATTTAGTACCAGTATTAACTAAAGTTTTTAATTACACTCTCTCCAAAGATGATCCACCAAATACATGGTCAGAGGCCATTATATCAGTGATCCACAAAGAAGGGAAAGACCCGACATTCTGTGAGGGATATAGACCCATTAGTTTGTTGTGTAATGATCAAAAGCTACTGACCAATATTCTGGCAAAAAGGATGCAAAAAATTATAGCAAAATTAATTAATCCTGATCAGATGGGATTTATCCCTGGGAGACAAGGAGTTAATAATATAAGGAGAACACTAAATGTTATAACGTGCCAAGAAAAATATGCAGAACTCTATGTTAATAAGTTTCGATGCTCAGAAAGCGTTCGATACCGTAAACTGGCAATTTTTGTATAACACGCTGGCTGCAATGGGATTTCATTCTGTGTTCGTGGAGTGGGTAAAGGTTATATATATACTATGGATGCTGTTCAGATTTTTTTTCTTTGGAGAGGGGGGTTCAACAGGGGGACTGTCTTAGTCCTCTGCTCTTTGGGGTAAATATTGAACCTCTAGCAGCATTAATAAGACAAAACCATAGTATAAAGGGGGTAAAAGATGAAGGTCAAACAGAACACAAGATTTCACTCTATGCAGATGACATATTGACGTATATCACTGACCCAGTTTCCTCAGTCCCTGCACTGATAAGAAACTTAAAAGAATATGGAGAGCATTCAGGTTACCAAATTAACCAATCAAAGTCTGAGGCAATGATGTTGGTAGGGCACTGGCCAGCACAACTAAGTGGAAGATTCAACTTCCGTTGGTCAAATCAAGGGTTCAGGTACCTAGGAATTGTCATAATTCCTGACACATCACAACTGTTTAAGGCCAACTATGGGAAACTGATGGACGTAATAAAAACTGATCTTAGAAGATGGGAAATTCTCCCCTTATCTTTAATAGGACGAGTGGAGACGATACGAATGAACATACTGCCAAGACTGCTTTTTCTGTTCCATTCTCTACCCATAGAAGTCCCTATTTCTACATTTAAAACAATCAATAAATGGTTATCTAAATTTATATGGCAGAATAAAAGACCTAGAATTAAATATAAAAGAATATTATGTTCAAAGGAAAACGGGGGTTTAGATTTACCCAACTTAAAAAAATATTACTGGGCGGCCCAGCTTAGATCAATGGTTGCCTGGATATCCCAAGATAAAGATGCCATATGGGTGGAGATGGAACAGAGCGATTGCCCAAATATGCGCTTAGATACAATCCCATTTATGAATCAAGATACTTGGAGAGTAAATAAAATTAGCAATCAATGGGTAAAAAATACTTTAAAGATATGGTCAAATGTGAGAAAAAAAACGTAGACTCCCCACGTCAATATCTAGAACGATGAAGATTGCACATAACAGTGATTTTCTTCCATCTCAGCTAGAAACAGGGTTTAAAAAATGGGAAGAAAAAGGTTTAATCATGTATGGTCAGTTATTTGAAGGAGGAAACCTGATGTCCTTTGAGCAGATTCAACATAAATACAACCTTCCAGCCCATGACTTATTTAGATACCTGCAGTTGAGGCATTATTTAAAGACACATAAAGAATGGGACAAATTATGTAATACTCCATCCAATATAGAACACTTTTTTATGTTAACATTTAAAGGGACTATTCAAAAGAAGATTATATCACACATATA
The DNA here is from genome assembly GCF_904425465.1 of Colossoma macropomum. NCBI lineage: Eukaryota > Metazoa > Chordata > Actinopteri > Characiformes > Serrasalmidae > Colossoma > Colossoma macropomum. The sequence goes on from NW_023495375.1 coordinate 49,703, forward strand.
TAAGATATTACAGAGAGAATTAGTGGATAACAGTTTGGACATCAAAGAAAAATGGGAATTGGAGATGAATACCATAGTTTCTGATACAAACTGGGAATTATTATGCAGAGAGGGATTTAAAACAATTAATAGCCCAATTTGGAAGGAATTTGAATGGAAAGTTAAGATGAGATTTTTCAGGACTCCTCGTCACATCAAAATTCAGTGGCACCTCTGATCGGTGCTGGAGGGGCTGTGGCCTGGTAGGGGACAATACACACGTATTTTGGGACTGTACAAAGTTATCAGAATACTGGCAAAACATACAAAAAGAAATCAAAAAATGCCTAAATATAGAGATTGCCCTTAGAAACATCCTTTTTATTAGGAATATTACCAGAAAATGTAGGAAATAATAATCAGACATCATTACTGAGAACCCTTCTTCTAATTGCTAAGAAGATGATTACAGTTTCCTGGTTGAGGCCGCAGCACCCTACAGTAATGCAGCGGAGGGAAAGGGTTAAGGATATTTACTATGTGGAAAGTATAAATGTGAGATTACAATTGAGATCAGACGTATTCTTGACTAAATGGTCCTCAGTAATTACATATTTGTTTTCAACTGATGTCATCTAAGTGAAACAATTCTTTCTGTATGTATGTGTGTGTATGTATGTATAAATATACATACATACACACACACATATATATATATATATATATATATATATATATATATATATATATATATATATATATATATATATAAATAAATATATATATATATTTTCTTCTTTCCTTTTTCTTTTCTCCTCATGTGAGTGTGCTTTACTATAAAACATATCTATCTGCTTCTTTTATTTTCATGGAAGAGTTTGTTTATTTATCCCTGAGGAATTGTTTATGGACAATGAGAGGATGCCAAAATTCATGGACTGCCCCCAAGATATACACCTCCGAGCACTGTGTTGTGTTTTTGATGATATAGCTGTACGATTGCACTTGATAAAAAGGAAATAAAAAGAAGTTGTGTAAAATGTACCAATAATTTCTTACTTTGGAAAAAAAAAATGCTTGCAAGCTGCTTTAAAGAACAAAGTTCGGTTCCAGATTTCTCCTGGATGCTCCAGCCAACGCATAGATTACTTCCCCAGCACACTTAATTTAATGTATCAAGAGTACATTGATTAGCCAAACCAAGTTTTGGATGACAACTACAAATAGAACTGGGCAGCCACAAGGCGAGGTTTGAAAAGGGTTAAACGACATAATTGCATACATAAAATCACTACTTATTGTATGAGTGTTATTTGTAGGTATTATTATTTTTTGTTGTTTTTTTTTTTGTGTGTGTGTGTGTTTTCTAATAAAAACTCTTTGCTCTGCGCACAGAAGCTCCTGTGTGATTAAGAGTAGCAGGGCCACCAGCTCCTCTGCTGGTGTTTAAGAAGAGCTCTTTTTTATCTCTGTACCAGCTGAAGGTCCACCTCACAACTTCAGTCAGCCAGCTCTGTGGAGACACTCTCAGTACTGCCTGGAATTTTCTCATTCATTAAAAATGATTACTCACATTCATACAAATCAAATCCGTTCTGACAATCTTCAAAAACCTATATAACTGTAGGCTCTATTTAATGATCAATAACTCTGCCTTCGCTCATATATAAAAGGAGCACAAGGCCAGAAACAGTAGTGACAACTTGGCTACTTTTGAGCAGATCAGTTGTACACACATTCAAATCATAATCTTTTTCATTAAACACAAATACGTTTACTTAATTGCAAAAAAAATGTTCAGTAGTGAAGGTTCTTAATGTTACACACAGACTTTGGGACACATTTACTTCAAAACAATGGGATCTATAAGTGCTCATCATGTGGCTGTGAGAGGCAGGGATACAGACTCACCAGCAGAGGTGTGGCTAAAATAAGGCTCCACCTATGAAGTAATTTAACTATGAAGTTTTTCATTTAAAAAATAAACTCATGATACATCTAAATCTTACAACTTCACTTTAATAGAAATATTTGGAACTGTCATCTCCCACTAAAAAGTACGCTATAAATACTGATTTTTAATATATTTAGCTTATTACTATCTCAACTAATGCCTTGCCTCAGGTTTCAAACAGATCATAACATAATTCTTCTTGTAAATATCTAAGATCTGAACACTTATCTTTTTTTTTCACTGTAGAGTGGTCCATATATCAAATAATAGATATGTTTATGCACATGAACCATTTTAGTGAGATACTTGTCTAATTGCTCATCTGTAAAGTGCCCAGTCAGAATGCAGCTTGTGAACTGCATCATGACAAAGTTTAGAACACAACCTTGCGTAAAAACCACGTCTACTCAAATTGTCTTCATAGCTTCATGTTTCTGGCCTAAGGGAGATAAAAACCATACAACTTGTCTACCTTTCAAGAGCTGTGCCAAAAAATGCAAGACAGAGCTGGATAATCAGCAAGTTTTCTACTCACCAGTAACGCTTATCCAAAGGGCATCACTGTAGTGAGTGTAGTAGACTGGGTCTCCTCTCCCAGCTCTGCACCAGTACTGTCCTCCATCAGAGACACTAACTGAGCTGATGCTGTAGGAGTGTGTTTCAGTCTTGATCTCATTCTCAGGGTTCTGTGTGTGTTTGAACCAGTAAAACTTCCATCCAGCAGACTGATCCACCTTACAGTACAGAACCACTGGATTTCCTATCAGTGCAGCTCCTTCATGGCTTGATGTGAGTTCAGGTTTAGGTTTTTCTGCTGTTGGAGATGAAGCACATAATTCAGGACATGAAGACACTAAACTCCCAACCTAAACACTCAAATTATCTACTAAAATGTATGTTTTTATCTGTACTGAGAATGTTTGTCCAAGTAAATAGTCTATATCGTATTTTAATACAATTCAAACCAAAATAGCATCTAGGTAAAGACTGAAGAAGAGAAAATGTCAAAAACTCTGATAGAGACCAGACAGAAACCGATAAACCAACTTTTAAAAATAAAAATACAGATCTGTTAAAATCTCAGCACTGATATATTATGTACTAATATGTATTATACAGTTTGTTATATGTTGGTATTAGAAATAAAGCAAAAATGAAATTATATTAACCTTCTTTACTGCATATATTAAGCTTACCTTTCACTGTAAGAGTAACAGGATTGCTGAGGTGTGATGATGAGGGTCTGTTATCACTCTCTCCTCTACACCAGTACTGATCCTGATCTGCTGCTGATCTGATGGTGAAGGTGTTTGTCTGAGACTGACTGAGTGCAGTGCTACTGCTGCCTTTATACCACTGATATCTCCAGTTACTGTAAGACTCTATCTCACACTTCAGAGTGACTGACTCTCCAGTGAACACAGGACTCCATTTGGGTTCTACAGTCAGTGTAGCTCTGGGTGGATCTACAGGAAGAAGAGAAGAGCAGTACATAATTTTTATTTGTGTAATTAGATGCACAGATTATTTAAGTAAGTTCCATTAATAAACACAGAAACTAAACATCTGGTCTCATCTGTATTGCTGTGATACTGAGATTAATGAACACTGAAGAGATGATCTCACTCACCTGATACAGTCAGTGTAACAGCATCACTGGTGTGTGAGTAGCGTGATGTTCCTCTCTCTGTTCCTCTACAGGTGTAGTTTCCTCTGTGAGACTCTGTAACAGAGCTGATTGTGTACTGCTGTTCATTACTGACAGGAGTGGATGAACCATCTTTAAACCAGCTGTACTGCCAGTTAGAGACTCCTTCTTCCTCTATGTCACATCTGAGAGTGACATTCTCTCCTCTGAACAACTGTTTATCAGGCTGTATCAACACCACAGCTTTTGGTCTCTCTGTTGAGAGAAATGAAAATATACTAAGAACATTTAATTCTTCGTATTTCAACTTATTATTTGTATTTCAACTTATTATACTGTTCCTGATGGTTATGGTCTCCTAATGAAGAACACAGTAACACCTTGTTCATTAATAATGAGTCACCATGTGTTTCACTTTATAATGTTGTTTAAGATTATTTTAAACTCCTGACGAACGACAACACCTCTTTCATTATCTAACATATAGGAATGACAATCACTTGGTAATATTTAATACTTATGATATTTATACTTAATAATTTTGTTTTCTATTTAAAATGTGAAAGGTAAGCAGATTGGTCTACTGAATACTGTCGTATTTTAGCAGTTGTAGGCTGATTTGTAGGCTGATGTCCGAACTGGATCACACTGTCAAATATGAAGATGTGCATTAGTCTTTTAATATTCCTGGTCCAAACAAACAGTGTTAGCTAAGGTAGCTAGCAGGACTGGTGCTTCATCCAATTCAGTTACCCCTTGAATTTACATCTGCCATGATCAATCATGGTTGCGGGTGTGTGCATTCATGCAGCATTTAAGCAATGGAAAGCGAAGAGGATCAGAAATCTTATGCCACAAATTAATAATCCAAAAAGCATCAAAGTGCAGATTTACCTGCCTCTTGAATCTTTTCACTTTCTGTAGTTCCAGTGTTGTTTGGTGATGATTTCTGCTCAGTCAATGTTCGCTACTGAGAACTTGATTCATGAAGGGGAATGTGATTTGGAGGGGGAACCAAATCGGACGCAACACCAGAGATGGACGTGTTTTCAGACCGGGAGTCACATGACGCAGACCATCCCATTCCAAATTATATACACACAAAGTGGGTAGACCAACTTTGTAGATACAATTTCAAAAAACCCTGGTGTCCCGCAATGTCATTCCATCGGTCTGTAGTCCCCTATTTCTAACAGCGATGCAGTCATCACCCTACATATTCCAACATTTCCACCCTGATACAAAATTACAGTAACCAACACAATCAACACCACAGCACCCCCACTATAAATCATGTACCTGCTCATCATAGACACAACTTCGGCTGCTTTGTACAGCAGCTGAGACGTACAAAGATGAGGACAAAAAAACAGAACAAACTTAAAAACGTAAAACAAATCACCACAGGCAAAAGCATAAAGCCACGGTGGCATGAAACATATGTATAGTCCATGTCTTGCCTGTAATGACTCGAAAAAGAATGTTGTTACTGAAGTAATGGTAGCCATTTGTTTTATTTTCCCAAAGCCCGTTTCAGCCTTTGTGGTAAAATAGCACTATGAGTACCGATTTTGTAGAAATCAGACGACAGCAAAGTTTTTCACATGTGGAGACACTCTCAGTAGGAGACACTCTCAACTTCACTTTAATAGAAATATTTGAGTAGAGTGGCCCATATATCAAATAATAGATATGTTTATGCACATGAACCATTTTAGTGAGATACTTGTCTAATTGCTCATCTGTAAAGCGCCCAGTCAGAATGCAGCTTGTGAACTGCATCATGACAAAGTTTAGAACACAACCTTGCGTAAAAACCATGTCTACTCAAAGTGTCTTCATAGCTTCATGTTTCTGGCCTAAGGGAGATAAAAACCATACAACTTGTCTACCTTTCAAGAGCTGTGCCAAAAAATGCAAGACAGAGCTGGATAATCACAAAGTCTTCTACTCACCAGTAATGCTTATCCAGAGAGCATCACTGTAGTGAGTGTGGTAGACTGGGTTTCCTCTCCCAGCTCTGCACCAGTACTGTCCTCCATCAGAGACACTAACTGAGCTGATGGTGTATGAGTGTGTTTCAGTCTTGGTCTCATTCTCAGGGTTCTGTGTGTGTTTGAATCAGTAAAACTTCCATCCAGCAGACTGATCCAGCCTACAGTACAGAACCACTGGATTTCCTATCAGTGCAGCTCCTTCATGGCTTGACATGAGTTCAGGTTTAGGTTTTTCTGCTGTTGGAGATGAAGCACATAATTCAGGACATGAAGACACTAAACTCCCAACCTAAACACTCAAATTATCTACTAAAATGTATTGTTATTTATCTGTACTGAGAATGTTTGTCCAAGAAAAGTTATATTTTTAAACAATACAATAAAATAAAATACAAGTAAAGACTGAAGAAGAGAAAATGTCAAAAACTCTGATAGAAACCAGACAGAAACCGATAAACCAACCTTTAAAATAAAAATACAGATCTGTTAAAATCTCAGCACTGATTTATTATGTACTAATATGTATTATACAGTTTGTTATATGTTGGTATTAGAAATAAAGCAAAAATGAAATTATATTAGCCTTCTTTACTGCATATATTAAGCTTACCTTTCACTGTGAGAGTAACAGGATTGCTGAGTTGTGATGATGAGGGTCTGTTATCACTCTCTCCTCTACACCAGTACTGATCCTGATCTGCTGCTAATCTGATGGTGAAGGTGTTTGTCTGAGACTGACTGACTGCAGTTCTACTGCTGCCTTTATACCACTGATATTTCCAGTTACTGTAAGACTCTATCTCACACTTCAGAGTGACTGACTCTCCAGTGAAAACAGGACTCCATTTGGTCAGTGTAGTCAGTGTAGCTCTGGGTAAAGCTGTGAGAACAGATGAAAAGAGACAGAATAACTCATACAGTGTATAGTGGTCTATCAGAGGTTTAACAATTCATCTTAGAGGTCACTTTTTGAAGATGTTTTTTTTAAATACATGTTGAATATAATTCAGTGTCTGGCATGTCAGACACCATCTAAATGCAGGTTCAGACTGTATGATTTTCATCACAATAAAGGTGTCACAGACAAAAATTGCAAAATGTGAAAGAATTCTTTGATTGTGAGTTACAATCTGTGGTCTTTGAATGTTTAATCCAGACTCACAGTCTGACTGCAGCTGTAATACATGTCTAAAAACAACCAATAAAACCAACAACGAACTATCATCAACACATAAATAGCAGCATGGAATAACGTGTGTGTGTGTGTGTGTGTGTGTGACAGAAAGGAAGTGTGAGTGTGAAGATTCTAAATGAAGGTAAAACCTTGATTATTCACAAGTTACATGTTAGTTCACATGTGTTAGCCTAGAGTGACCTGCCTTGAAATGGCAAAGCTAACTATCACACAACTGAAAAAAAAACAAGCCTATTTCCCTTAAGCTCACTTTGGAGAATGGACATTCTGTGTAGGACCGCTGTTATCACACATTACTAATTACTTGATTGTTTATTAATCACTATGCAGAAATTAGGTGATATAAATTCAAAGGGAGGATATGAAAGCAGTGATCTTACCTTTTACAGTTTTAATACACTGTGGTATGTATTTGCTATGTGTTAGTACCAGTAATCTAGTTTTACACAAATTGAGTGATTTTAATAAACTGTTATTTACAGTGATGATTACTTGATTACTTAAGTGATTGATTACTATAAATCTTACCTTTCACTGTGAGAGTAACAGGATTGCTGAGGTGTGATGATGAGGGTCCATAATAACTCTCTCCTCTACACCAGTACTGATCCTGATCCTGATCTGCTACTGATCTGATGGTGAAGGTGTTTGTCTGAGACCTATTGACTGCAGTGCTGCTGCTGCCTTTATACCACTGATATTTCCAGTTACTGTAAGACTCTATCTCACACTTCAGAGTGACTGACTCTCCAGTGAACACAGGACTCCATTTGGGTTCTACAGTCAGTGTAGCTCTGGGTGGATCTACAGGAAGAAGAGAAGAGCAGTACATAATTTTTATTTGTGTAATTAGATGCACAGATTATTTAAGTAAGTTCCATTAATAAACACAGAAACTAAACATCTGGTCTCATCTGTATTGCTGTGATACTGAGATTAATGAACACTGAAGAGATGATCACACTCACCTGATACAGTCAGTATAACAGCATCACTGGTGTGTGAGTAGCGTGATGTTCCTCTCTCTATTCCTCTACAGGTGTAGTTTCCTCTGTGAGACTCTGTAACAGAGCTGATTGTGTACTGCTGTTCATTACTGACAGGAGTGGATGAACCATCTTTAAACCAGCTGTACTGCCAGTTAGAGACTCCTTCTTCCTCTATGTCACATCTGAGAGTGACATTCTCTCCTCTGAACAACTGTTTATCAGGCTGTATCAACACCACAGCTTTTGGTCTCTCTGTTGAGAGAAATGAAAATATACTAAGAACATTTAATTCTTCGTATTTCAACTTATTATTTGTATTTCAACTTATTATACTGTTCCTGATGGTTATGGTCTCCTAATGAAGAACACAGTAACACCTTGTTCATTAATAATGAGTCACCATGTGTTTCACTTTATAATGTTGTTTAAGATTATTTTAAACTCCTGACGAACGACAACACCTCTTTCATTATCTAACATATAGGAATGACAATCACTTGGTAATATTTAATACTTATGATATTTATACTTAATAATTTTGTTTTCTATTTAAAATGTGAAAGGTAAGCAGATTGGTCTGCTGAATACTGTCGTATTTTAGCAGTTGTAGGCTGATTTGTAGGCTGATGTCCGAACTGGATCACACTGTCAAATATGAAGATGTGCATTAGTCTTTTAATATTCCTGGTCCAAACAAACAGTGTTAGCTAAGGTAGCTAGCAGGACTGGTGCTTCATCCAATTCAGTTCCCCCTTGAATTTACATCTGCCATGATCAATCATGGTTGCGGGTGTGTGCATTCATGCAGCATTTAAGCAATGGAAAGCGAAGAGGATCAGAAATCTTATGCCACAAATTAATAATCCAAAAAGCATCAAAGTGCAGATTTACCTGCCTCTTGAATCTTTTCACTTTCTGTAGTTCCAGTGTTGTTTGGTGATGATTTCTGCTCAGTCAATGTTCGCTACTGAGAACTTGATTCATGAAGGGGAATGTGATTTGGAGGGGGAACCAAATCGGACGCAACACCAGAGATGGACGTGTTTTCAGACCGGGAGTCACATGACGCAGACCATCCCATTCCAAATTATATACACACAAAGTGGGTAGACCAACTTTGTAGATACAATTTCAAAAAACCCTGGTGTCCCGCAATGTCATTCCATCGGTCTGTAGTCCCCTATTTCTAACAGCGATGCAGTCATCACCCTACATATTCCAACATTTCCACCCTGATACAAAATTACAGTAACCAACACAATCAACACCACAGCATCCCCACTATAAATCATGTACCTGCTCATCATAGACACAACTTCGGCTGCTTTGTACAGCAGCTGAGATGTACAAAGATGAGGACAAAAAAACAGAACAAACTTAAAAACGTAAAACAAATCACCACAGGCAAAAGCATAAAGCCACGGTGGCATGAAACGTATGTATAGTCCATGTCTTGCCTGTAATGACTCGAAAAAGAATGTTGTTACTGAAGTAATGGTAGCCATTTGTTTTATTTTCCCAAAGCCCGTTTCAGCCTTTGTGGTAAAATAGCACTATGAGTACCGATTTTGTAGAAATCAGACAACAACAATTTTTTCACTTTTTTTTTCGGCTTTGAACGGGTAGAAAATGACTTACTTTAGGGACAGATGTACTTTTAAAAGTGCTTTAAATTCAAAACCTGGCACACTGATAATTAGCTGAAGGCTTGAAGCAGATATGCTAAACTCTGTAGAGCTGCCTGTTGTGTCACACAGCACCAGATTGGCTAATATTGTGGCCAAATTCACTTGATAGACTAATCTCTTAAGGCTGAAACCATCTTCTTATTTGAATATCAGTTCCACCTTAAATAGTGCAGTAGTTATATGCGCTAGTCTAGGCATCTAAATACTGCTACATCATTAAGGTAGAACAGGAAATGAAAATAAGAAGCTTACTTCAGCTTCATCAAATCTCTGCCCACTGAATGTGTGAGACCTGGTCCACAAAGGATATTTCAAAAACCGTATAAGCTACAGTGCTGAAACCTGATGTAAATATGCATTTATGATGTTTCTAAAGCCTATAATTGTTATGTTTCATATAAAAAAGTTTTTTTCTAATTTTCAGAACAATTTTTTATCGACATGCATAAAAGTTTCTAACAGTATCCTTTTTTTGATGTCCTCTGTGATGGACACTGGACCGAACTTAATCTGTTTTTAGATAAAATTCATGGTATCAAAGGTGACAGGAAATTGACTGAGGCAAAGAAAATTAAAGGATGATCACATCCCAGTTTGGGTTAGAAGCAACAACATGTAAGCTTCGCAGTTAAATTCATTACTGTGATATTATTATCTTTTTGGTCTTCATTTTTTGTATCGTCAGTATTTTAAATTTTATTCTTATTGCTCAATGGACAACTGGAAAAAGTGTATACAGGCATTTAAGCTCAGGATCTGAGATGTATTTAATTTCCTAATTTATTAGAAAATTAAATGTCAGGGCTCCAGGGTTGCGGTGCTCCGGCCACCTGAGGGAGACGATGCACTCCTCCCAGGTCTAATCAAGCCCAATGTGCTACACCTGGGCAGAGGGCTTCATAAGCGCAGAGCATGAGACACACATTGCTGTGTCTTTGTCTCGTCTTGAGTCAGTAGAAACAGCTGGTAATCTGGGTAAAAGGGCTGAGAGTTTTGTACTCCCCCTCACTTTTTGAGTTTCTCCTTTCTTTTGTTCAGTTTTGGTTCTGTTTTTGTTGGGAAAGACTTTTTTTTGTCTCTTCTAGTTAATTCCTCTCTCGACTTCTGAGAAAGACAGTTTTCTTCTGGCGTCCTTTGTTCTCTTTTCCCGCCTGACAGAAACGGGTGGGTTTATAATTGGGATTGCTTTTTCCACCTGAAATAGCTTTTTGGGCATTTCCATATAAGGGCATTCCTATGGCGGTCTTCTGCTCAGCATCAATAGGCGCCTTGATCAGTCCCCTGGCTTATCACGTGTTCAAGTTCCTTAGTTTAGCTCATTCTGCTGTCGTACGTAAGCTTGGCACTTGGGTCCTGTGTCCCTAAAACCTGTGGTGGCTGCCTGGTAGGCCCTGGGATATAACTCAGACAGCCTGGGTTCACATCCTCTGTCTGGTAAGCCGTCCCACATTACGAAAAATTAAAATTAAAACATAAATTAATTCTCATCCCTCTCAATTTATACCCAAGATTCCTCCCTACCATGGAACAATTTTCTGCTAAATAATACCACCCAGAGCCGTACTGATTGGATGCCCTGGAATTACTTTGAGCAGTACATTGATAAAAAAAGGACTTTTAAGGTTGATGACAAAGTTTTTGAAGTTGTTGTTGTTGCTGATGTTGTAGCAGGGTTTTGGTCTGACGCAGTATAGGTAACAAGAAAAATGACCAACATAATTACTATCCAACGTCCTGTTGTCCACTATAAAGGACATTTTATAAAAAAATAAAGAGGTTTTGGAAAAAAAACTTCATGACAATTTTATTTCTGCCAATAGACTTATTTTCACAAACTTTATTTTTTCTGCATCTCAGGATGATATGCATCTGTTTTTCCACTTATGGTTAAATTCATGTTATTTTAATCTTATTATTTATTTCTGCTACATATGACACTAAATCCAGAGAATTATCAAATGAAGACTTGATAGTCACAGACTTGCTAACTTCTTAGCTAACAGACTAACAGCCACAAACCGTGTTCCTTTTTTTTCAGATTTAATTAATAATGCTGTGCTCCACACTATTTTATCTACATCCTACGCTTTTTCTCTGTCTTTGGAAATTAGTAAAATTTCACTCCTTTCTCCAAATTTTTGAGATGAATCAAATACCCAACATAAGTTCCCCCCCAAACGCAAAGATTTAGCATAGCTGTGAGCAATTTAGTGCAGTAGCCTAGTTCCATTTGCTAAGTCACAACTGGTCAATTGGTGTTTAGGGCAGCTTTTGGTGGAGGGTGGAGTAAGAGGCAGTCTGAACAATGACTGATGGGTTTCTTAGCCACTCACAGAAAGTTTAGCAAATGCTGTACTATGTGAACAAGTTCCTTGTAGGTGACAGAATAATTTAGTACATTTTGCCCCTATGCTCAAGTGCCACACAAGGTAACTGCCTAGTTCACCTATATGGATGCGCCAGCCCTGTGTAGGCCCTGTTGTATACCAAAAGTTTCCTGTATGCATCTGTAGTTGTCTTAGAGATGAGAGTTTGACTGTTTGGTAACTCATGGGGATTCTGTGCATTGCATTTCATCTGTATGTTACATTCATATTATTAATCTAATTAAGCAGAAGTTATTTATGAACTCACTGTACATGTTGAGTGTAACATAGTTACTGTACTGTGATGATGTTGGTCTGTCACGTCTCTCTCCTCTACACCCATACTGGTCTCCATTAAACACAGCATCTTCTCTGATGGTGAGAGTGTCTCTGTTTACAGTGTGATACACAGACTGAGACACTGTAGTCCATCTACTCTGTTTATCTAGTTTATACCACTGATATGTCCATCCATCATGAGTGTTAATCTCACACTTCAGAATGACTGACTCTCCACTGAACACAGGACCCTCTGGTTCTACAGTCAGTGTAGCTCTGGGTAGATCTACAAAAAGAAAAGAACAGCAGTGCATATTCAGTGTATTTAGAGTCAGTTTTATTAATGAAAACAAACTAAACATCTGGTCTCATCTGTACTGCTGTGATACTGAGATTTAATGAACACTGAAGAGTGAACCAGAAATGCACTTCTGCCTAATTTCTAAGATAAAACAAGCATATGTTAGCCTAATCTGTAATTTACATTCAATGAGTCACATCACATACTGTAGGGGCAGGCATCCGTACATGACATTGAAATTTTCCACAGTTATAGGGGCCATATCACGGAAAATTTAATGTTTCTCGCTTTTTGGAAATAGAAGACTTTGATGTGGTATGTAAACACAGTTAAGTTGCTGCCAGTTTTGATAACACAGTTTGGAGTGGTGCTCTGTAGATGATTAATAAACTCTTAACAGATTATCAGTAACACATCAACAACATATCAGTGAAGTAGCAGTAGTGTAGCATCTGAATACACTGAAGTAAATATCTTGTAGATGTTCTGTTGATATATAACGTACATTAAGTAGATGTACTCTTTATGTTACTTCCATTACACAAAACGTAATCTTACCCAACCTTCCCCAAAACCTAACCCTCACCCTGGCCTTAATCCTAACCCAAAACCTAACCCTAACTTTCTAATGTTTTTGACATGATACTGAGAGTCCATTGAGTGTTTGTTTCATTTAAAAAGGACCACTCAAAAGAAAGTGTCACCAAAGTTTCAAAGTGTATCATTCATTTGCCAGTCCACACAGTGTATATACAGAAATTATGCTGCAAAAAAGACAGTTTTGAATTTATTGATTTTATGATGAACATTTATGTATGCCTATAGCAGTTTGGCCCTGCCCATGAACTCTGAGATACTCTGTGATAGGGGGGTGCTTTAACCAACACAAGAAAGACAGGGCAGCCAAACAGAACAGAACTCATATGATCTAATATATATATATATATATATATATATATATATATATATATATATATATATATATATATTTGATTTATGTTCCAAAATAATAATTTATTATTAATTGTAATTTAACAATTTCTTTTTGCAATTTAATCTAGCCTTATATACAACCCCATTTGAGATGCTGTGCAGAATGCAATGCAATGATATGCAAATCATGTAAACCATATTTTTAAAGGAAAATACTACAAAGGCAACATATCAAATGTTAAAACTGAGAAATTTTATTGTTTTTTGAAAAATATATGCCCATTTTGAATTTGATGCCAACAACACATTCCAAAAAAGTTGGGATGGGGGCCTGTTTAGCAATGTTTCATTACCTCTTCTTTTAACAACACTTTGCGTTTAGGAACTGAGGAGACCAGTTGCTGTAGTTTTGAAAGTGATGTTTTCCTGTTTTTGTTTGATACAGGATTTCAGTTTCTCAACAGTTCTGGATCTCCTTTGTCATACTTTTAATTTCATAATGCAGCAAATGTTATCAGTGGTGACAGGTCAGGACTGCAGGCAGGCCAGTTTAGTGCCCTGACTCTTTTAATATGGAGCATTGCTGTTGTAATACATGCAGAATGTGGTTTGGCATTGTCTTGCTGAAATAAATCAAGGCCTTCCCTGAAAAAGACGTCATCTGGATGGCAGCATATGTTGCCAAAACATGTGTATATTGTTCAGCATTAATGGTGCCTTCACAGATGTGAACATCACCCATGCCATGTGCACTAATGCTCCCCTATACCATCATGAATACTGGCCTTTTGAACTGTACACTGATAACAAGCTGAGTGGTCTTTAGCCTGGAGGATCCAGTGTCCATGGATCCTCATTTGATGAATTTCAAATGTTGATTTGTTGGACCACAGGACACTTTTCCACTTCCCCTCAGTCCATTTTAAATGAGCTTGGGCCCAGAGAAGGTGGTAGCATTTGTTAATCCTATTTATATATGATGTTCTTTTTTGCATTTTAGAGTTTTAACTTGCATTTGTGGATGCAGTGATGAACTGTTTTCACAGACAGTGGTTTTCAGAAATGTTTCTGAGCCCATGCAGTGATTTCTACTACAGAATCAGATCTGTTTTTAATGTACTGCCACCTGAGGACCCCAAGACCCTGGTCAGCAAATAATGGTTTTTGGTCTTGTCCCTTACATACAGAGATTTCTCCAGATTCTCTGAATCTTTTAATGTTATTATGTACTGTAGGTGATGAAAAGCAAAACTTCTTTGTTGTACGTTGAGAAATGTTATTCTTGAATTGTTACACTATTTGTTCGTACAGTCTTTCACAGAGTGGTGAACCCCTCCTCATCTTTACTTCTGAAAGACTCAGCCTCTCTAGGATGCTCTTTGTATACCCAATCATGTTGGTGACCTATTGTCAATCGAGTGTGTGTGTTGTGTGTTTGTGTTTTGTTTAGTATTTCACAACTTTTCTAGCCTTTTGTTGCCCCCATCCCGATTGTTTTGGAATGTGTTGTTGGCATCAAATTCAAAATGGTTTCAACATGTCTTTGTTCTATTTTTAATTAAGTATAAGATTTATTTTTTTTGCACATCATTGCATTTTATTTTCATCTACATCTTGCACAGCATCCCAACCTTTTGGAAATGAGGTTGTATGTTAGACAAGGTACAGTTTACAGTGACTGTACATATAAAGTGAGTAAGGTTAAAGTTTCACAGTAAAGTGGCTGAGTGCAGAAGGTAAAGTGCAACAAATGAGAGTGAGTAGTAAGGCTGAGTTAGCAGTACAGTGAGAATGTTTTTAAAAGTCCATCAGTTAGATCCATTCAGCAGTCTGACTGCCTGCTTGCTGAAACTGTGCATTAGTCTGGAGGACTTGACCTGGATGCTCTGAAGTTTTCCTCCAGATGGGAGTGATCTAAACCAGTGGGATCCTTCCTGACGATGCGCACTTTCCTTTTACACCATTTGGTGTAGAACCTTAATGGCAGGGAACCTTCATCCAGTGATGGATTGGGCAACCTTCATTACCCCCTGCAGTGCTTTCCTGTCTGTCACAGAGCAATTTTCATACCAGACAGTGAGGCTGCTGGTCAGGATGCTCTCTATGATGCTTTTGTAGAAGCAGTTGAGGATGGATGTGTGCAGACCAGCTGTCTTCAGTCTCTTTAGGACGGAGAGGTGCTGTTGTGCAAGAGGAGGTGTTCGAGGACCAAGGGAGGTTGTCAGTGATGTACACTCCCACGAATTTGAAGCTATGCACTTTCTCCACCACTCTATCAATGACGTGCAGAGGGGTGTAAGGCGTCTGTGTCCTTCTGAAGTCTACAGTAATCTCTTTAGTGACGTTCAGAGAGAGATTGCTGTCTTCGCATCAGAACTCCAGCTGCTTTGCTTACTCTCTGATGACTGGCGACGCAGCGATGGGGTTCCAGTGTTGATGGAATGGATTCCTTAATGTGTGCTAAGACCATGTGCTCAAAGCACTTTGACACTTGTGGTTATATCTATCAAATATCCAATATAAAAACCAACTTCACCATGCTGTCAGTAACACCAAAGGATGCTACTTCTTACAGTACATTTTATGCAATATTAGTGGCTTCTTTGCTTTACTTTTAGTTTATTTTGCTGAAAGAGTGGTGTAAAGTGTGCTGCCACTGGACTCTGTGCAAACATATTCTTTGGAGTGACTAACCCCACTTCTCTATCTGGCAGTCTGATGGATGAGTCTGGGTTTGGCAATTGCCAGGAGATCGTTACCTGCCTGACTGCATTGTGCCAGCTGTAAAGTCTGGTGTAGGAGGGATGATGCTATGGGGTCGTTTTTCAGGAGTTGGCATAGGCCCCTTAGTTCCAGTGAAGGGAAATCTTAATGCTTCAGCAGACCAAGACACTATGGACAATTGTATGCTTCCAAATATGTGGGAACAGTTTAGGGAAGAACATTTTCTGTTCCAGCATGACTGAGACCCAGTGCACAAAGCAAGGTCCATAAAAGCATGGTTGGGTGAGTTTGGTGTGGAGGAACCTGACGTCCAAGAAGCTCATAGGTTTGATGTTGAGGTGTCTACATACTTTTCATACTCTGTGTATGCATTTTTGCACTTCCAAATGGTTCTTTGTGGCCTTTTTATACCACCAACATAGCAGGCTTAGTCACCTAGTGCAAAATGTAGTTATCATGTATCACACAATATTTTATACTATAAATGATCTTTTCAGATATAAATATTGAAGCTGATAAGCACCGGTCCCTCCCTGGTATTAATTTACACATGCAATTGAAACGTCCCAAACTGCATATTAATTAAAAGCAGATATTCATTATAAATATGATGACGACAAACAAAATCACCTGACAAAGACAGTTTAAGAGGATCACTGGATCTCGTGGTTCCCTTGCAGGTAAATTCAGCGTTGTCATTTGCTGTCGCTGTAAACCTGTATTCACTTTGTTCTTCATAGCGTTGAACTTCTTGTCCATTCTTATACCAGCTGTAAGTCCACACACGGCCTTCTCCCCTGGGTATTTCACATTTTAGAGTGACTGTCTCTCCTAAGAATATTTCTTTCCAATCTGGTGGATCTTTAATTTTAACCATTGGCTGATCTGTTAAAATAAAACAATAAACATTTATTCTTAAAGAGCGAGATCTTTGATAAACACTGATTTACTATACATCAACAAGACCAGCTTAATTTACATTTCTGCATTGATCTCAAACATGCAATAAATATGTTAACACTTATGATTTTACTGATTTGAGCCATGTTTATAGTCATCTATTAGAAGATGCTTAAATTTTACATGCAGTACATGTGAGTGATTCACCTTGAGTTTGTCCACTGTGGATGAAGACCGACAGCACTAAGAAGGGAAACAGGATATGTTGCATTAATATGAAATATTAACAGGTAGAGTTAATGAGTCTACTCAGAGTCAGTCCTACACACCTGGTCCTGACAATGGAAGCCCCGAAGGCTAAGATGAAAAAAAAAATGCATTCTTGTGTCTATAGTTCCACTTATTTTTCTTCCTGTATACATGAACTAACAAACACAGGTGGAAAATACATTTCTTGCATCACTTGTACAATTTTCTGCCCTATGTCTTCTACACAATTTCTTTCAACTATTGTATGGAATCTGGCTAACACTTAGCCTGTTATACCAGTGTTGACCAGCAGATGGCGATTTCTTCCCCATTTACCCTTCATGAAAAAAAACACTTAAAGTACCCCTAAAATCTAAAGTCATAGATAATAAAAAAAGACGTATGTTGAATAATAAATTGTTTTATTTTTGTATGTTATGCAAAAGAATCTATAAAAATATGCATAGGAATGCCACCAAACCCCAACACTCATTAAGAATGTGAAGATCTACAAATATGCATAATTTATGCAAATTGTAAATGCACCTTTTGCTGCCCCATTTCTAAATCTCACCACTTCCCCTGTGAACCACGCAAGCTGTCTCTAGATGGGTATGGCAGAGCAGAAACATAAAGAAGATCCCACCTTAACTACAACCCCAATTCCAATAAAATTGAGGCACTGTGTAAAATGTAAGTACATGTAAATAAAAACCGAATGCAATGATTTACAAATTTCAATCTCATAGACCCAAATTTTATGCACAATAGAACACAGAATGTTCAGATTTTGAAAATGAGACATTTTACTATTTCATTAAAAATAACTCATTTAGAACTTGATGGCAGCAACGCATCTCAAAAAAGTTGGGACAGGGCCATGTCTACCCTTGTGTAGCATCCCCTCTTCTTTTAACAACACTCTGTATACATCTGGGAAGCAAGGAGACCAATTGCTGGAGTTTTGAGAGAGGAATTTTGTCCAATTCTTGTCTGATGTAGGATTCTAGCTACTCAACAGTCCTGGGTCTTATTTGCTGGATTTTTTGTTTCATGAGGCATCATATGTTTTCTACTGTTGAAAGGTCTGGACTGCAGGCAGGCTGGACTCTTCTACTGTGAAGCCATGCTGTTGTGATGGATGCAGCATGTGGTTTAGCATCGTCTTGCTAAAATATGTATGGCCTTCCCAGAAAGAAACTTTGTCTGGATGGGAGCATATGTGTAAGCTGCCCATGCCGTAGGCACTAAAGCAACCCCATACCATTAGAGATTCAGGTTTTTGAACTGTGCGCTGATAACAAGCTGGATGGTCCCTCTCTTCTTGAGTCTGCAATGACATGGTGTCCGTTTCCAAATTTTGATTCATCTGACCACAGAACAGTTTTCCATTTTGCTTCAGTCCGTTTTAAATGAGCTTTGGCCCAGAGAAGATGGCTCCGTTCTTTGCAAGATACAGCTTTAACTTGTATTTGTGGACTGCACGGCGAACTGTGTTCACAGACAATGATTTCTGGAAGTGTTCCTGAGCTCATGCGGTGATTTCCAGTACAGAATCATGCCCGTTTCCAATGCAGTGCAGCCTGAGGGCCCAAAGATGACTAGTATCCAATATTGACCATCGGCCTTGTGCCTTGCATACAGGGATTTCTCCAGATACCCTGAATCTTTTGATATTATGTACGGTAGATAGCGGGATATCCAAAGTCTTCACAATTTTACGTTGAGGAACATTTTTAGACACAGTTTATTGAAGATTGGTGGACCTCTACCCATCTTTGCTTCTGAGAAACTCTGCCTCTTTAAAATGCTCTTTTTATACCCAGTCACGTCAGTTAGTTGCAAATTGCTCCTCCAGCTGTGTGTTTGGTTTTTTTTTTTTTATTAGTACCACTTACTATTCCAGCCTTTTGTTGCCCCGTCCCAACTTTTTTGAGATGTGTTGCTGCCATAAAGTTCTAAATGAGTTAATATTTTTCAAGAAATGGTAAAATGTCTCACTTTAAACATCTGATATGTATTCTATATTCTTTTGTGAAATAAAATGTGTCTGAGATTTGCAAATCATTGCATTCTGTCTTTATTTACATGCATTTACCTTTTACACAGCATCCCAACTTTTTTTGGAATTGGGGTTGTATAATAATTCAAAATTCAGTCTTTGTCACTTCTGCACCAGTCACTCAATTTCACTTGCTCAGATTTGAGTCTTTATTCTTTCAACTTGCCTTAGTGAGCAGGAATTCCTAGCAGTTTAGCATTTGTGCTAAGTTAACATTAGCCTCTGGTATTACAAGGATATTATTAAAAAATATCTTAAGTTAACAGCTCCACGCACAAAACACACAGGTTTACTTGGTCAGATTAGAGTCTTTATTTGCTTGTGTCACTGAGGTTTTTTGTGAGCAGGAGTCAACATGTGCTGGGGTGAAACTGCTGCAGCCTAAGCTACTGCAGTAGCATGCTAGCTGCTACTAGAACAGTGCTGAGCAAAAGCTCTTACTATATTTAGTATATTGGACTGTGATGGGTTCAGGCTTATTAGTGATTAGATACACTATATTGCCAAAAGTATTCACTCACCCATCCAAATCATTGAATTCAGGTGTTCCAATCCCTTCCATGGCCACAGTTGTATAAAACCAAGCACCTAGACATGCAGACTGCTTCTACAAACATTTGTGAAAGAATGGGTCGCTCTCAGGAGCTCAGTGAATTCCAGAGTGGTACTGTGATAGGATGCCACCTGTGCAACAAGTCCAGTTGTGAAGTTTCCTCGCTACTAAATATTCCACAGTCAACTGTCAGTGGTATTATAACAAAGTGGAAGCGATTGGGAACGACAGCAACTCAGCCACGAAGTGGTAGGCCACGTAAAATGACAAAGCGAGGTCAGCGGATGCTGAGGTGCATAATGTGCAGAGGTCGCCAACTTTCTGCAGAGTCAATTACTACAGACCTCCAAACTTCATGTGTCCTTCAGATTAGCTCAAGAGCAGTGTGTACAGAGCTTCATGGAATGGGTTTCCATGCCCGAGCAGCTGCACCTAAGCCTTACATCACCAAGCGCAATGCAAAGAGTCGAATGCAGTGGTGTAAACTGCCGCCACTGGACTCTAGAGCAGTGGAGACGTGTTCTCTGGAGTGACGAATCATGCTTCTCCGTCTGGCAATCCGATGAACGAGTCTGGGTTTGGCGGTCGCCAGGAGAACGGTACTTGTCTGACTGCATTGTGCCAAGTGTAAAGTTTAGAGAAGGGGGGATTATAGGGGAGGGTTGTTTTTCAGGAGTTGGGCTCGGCCCCTAAATTCCAGTGAAAGGAACTCTTAATGCTTCAGCAGACCAAGAGATTTTGGACAATTTCATGCTCTCAACTTTGTGGGAACAGTTTGGAGACGGCCCCTTTCTGTTCCAACATGACTGCGCACCAGTGCACAAAGCAAGGTCCATAAAGAAATGGATGAGCGAGTTTGGTGTGGAAGAACTTGGGATGAATTAGAGTGGAGACTTCTCGTCCAACATCAGTGTCTGACCTCACAAATGCGCTTTTGGAAGAATGGTCAAAAATTCCCATAAACACACTCCTAAGCCTTGTGGAAAGCCTTCCCAGAAGAGTTGAAGCTATTTATAGCTGCAAAGGGTGGGCCGACATCATATTAAACCCTATGGATTAAGAATGGGGTATCAAGTTCATATGCATGTGAAGGCAGACGAGCGAATTCTTTTGGCAATATAGTGCATACAAAACTAAGCTGCTACGTAGCGCCCCACAAATCTAGTGCTTTGTTCAGAAGAACTGAGGATGGAAAAACACGAGCTCTGTGCTTTAGTAACACATTTGATACAAATATCAGTTTAACCAAAATAAGCCATCCAAGAAGAATTAACCATTTAAACACATTTCTGAGTCCAGGGGATCTATAAATCTTCATGTAGACGCGTGTGAGGAAAAACCTAACACAGGGCACAAATTAACATGGACTATTTATGTTGTTAAAGAAGGTCAAGCAGCTTGTGCATCTGGCTGCATTTTCCAGATTTTCTAGCCATGTTTACTGCAAAATCTCAGAGCAATTCATCAGCGTTTTAAAGAGGTCTGCGCCAAAGAGTGTTTTCAGGGCATGTAAGTAATTTTTTTTCAACACAGGTTTTTTTCGGTTACTGATTATCTTTGGCCTAACAACAGTGTATAGTATAACGTATATGTAACAGAACATTGAAGATATTAGCCACAGAAATTAATCAGGTGGAATATTTACACAGGGTGCGTTCTTTTTGTAGTTAATTTTTCTAGTTTTACCACTAAAAAACCCTCGTAGTAATGCAGACTGGATGCTTCTAATGTTTTTGTGATAAAACACAGCAACGGACCTCCAGCTGAAACTCTGTATGCTCTGACTTCAGCATGAAAGAAAAGTTTATAAATTACCTGAACTAGACAAAGTTACTTAATCACTCAGAAGCTGATCACTCAGAACCCTCAGACTGAATATTAACACCTTCATACAGCAGCTCTCACTCTAATGAAGACATAAAGAGAACATTTACTCACAGAGTATTACAGAGAGTGACCTGAACTCCATACTGTCCCCGTAATGACTGACTGACTGACTGAACAATGCTCTGTGTTTAACACTCATCACTTCCTGTGTTCTTACATTCAAAGCACACGTCACAGAGAGAGGAAACATTTGTATATTGAACACATTAACAATCACTTTTAAGTACTTTTTAAGTACTTTAAAACATGTTTCATATTTCTCTGAACCTCCAAAGCAAATACAGAGAAATGACATTTACATCAGTGTTTTTACCTGCTTAACTGATTGTGGACACAGTTTTCAATGGTATTAGCCTCTACACTTCAAAGCCCGTCTCAAACACATACAGTATCTGAGAGAAAATGAGCAATGAAAAAAACTTGACCAATTAGAGGGTTTGCTATAAAACTGTTGAAATGTGTGATTGTGAGGCTGATATTACTTCTGATCAAATGTTGATCAAATCATCTTCATAAAATGAGTCATTATTTCTAATTGCACTGCCCATGTGTTTATTCAGATTTCTGAGATTTTCATTCCGTTTTCTATTCTGTTCCAATTTATTTGTAAAAGAAATGAAATGCTAAATAAAAATAGCTTTCTGGATTGCATCACTGGGTTTCATTCTCCCAGTAGCTGTAATTGCCACTGCTTAACTAAAAGGTCAAACCTCAACTGCCTAAATAACTCCTGTCTGCTCTAAAACCTCAGACATTATATTCATAGACTGACTACGTGACCAGAGAGATGGGACTGTTTTTCTGTGTCTATCTTTGTGGTTGCACTTCACCTGCAAATACAGGGTGCTATGCCTCTGCCTCTGAGCTCTATGGTCATTTTGCTGGTTTGGCAGGAATGAAACATCAATCTACCTGTGGGCATAGTTTACAAACACACAGGGATGAGATGTAACAGGATATGACATAACTGTACTGCAATGTAACAGAAGTATTTAGAATATGCATTCAGAATACAGAAGATTTGAAATATCATAATTCATTCATGTTACACTATTGCAGTATTGACCAGCTCTAAGTATTTGTATTCAGTCCAAGTTACATTTTGTAAAGCACAGCAAGGCAAGACAGGTTTATTTGTGTAGCAAATTACACAGACAGTGGCAATTCAAAGAGCTTCACAAAAACACAGAATAATAAAAGCATTAAATATTATTGTCATCTTTAACCACTTAGACCACATAGGGCCACGGTTGCACTTGGGAGAACAGAGAATCCCAGATGACTTGGAGACTTGTCCTAGGCCATGCCTGGTAAACCCCCACCAGGGGGCATCTAGGGGGCATCCTGATCAAATGCCTGAACCACCTCAACTAGCTTCTCTAAATATGGAGGAGTAGCAGCTCTAATCTGAGCTCCTTCTGGATGACCAAGCTCATGACCATAGGTGAGGTTGGAGACATAGACCATTTGCCTTACGGCTCAGCTCCCTCTTCACCACTACAGTCCAGTACAGTGACCGCATTACTGCTGCAGCTTGTCCCAGCCTACGGGCGATCACGCAATTCCTCTTCCCATCACTTGTGAACGAGACCCCAAGATATTTAAACTCCTCCACGTGGGGCAGGTCATTTTCCCTTACTCAGAGTGGGCATGCCATCCTTTTCTGGGCTAGGTCCATGGACACAACCGCTTCACACTCAACTGCAAGCCACTCCAGTGAGCGCTGGAGGCATCCATGCGATCCAGCCAAAAGGACATCATCCACAAATAGCAGAGATGCCACCCTCTGGCCTCCACACATAATGCCCTCCTGACCTATGCTACGCCTTGACATCCTGTCCATGAATATAATGAACAGAAGTCCAACACTAACACCGAATGAACTTGACTTAATGCTGAGTATACAGACACAGCTACCACTCCAGGAGTACAGAGATTGAATGGCCCGGAGTAGTAGCCCCAGCATCCGGTACTCCCGGAGGACCTCCCACAGGATATCTTGGGGAACACATTCATAAGTCCAAAAAAACATATAGAGAGGGTTGGCAAACTCCCATGCCCCCTCAACAATCTACAAAAAAAGCTGGTCCATCGTTCTATGGCCGGGATGGAATCTGCATTGTTCCTCCTTAATCTGAGGTCCGACTATCGGTCGGAGTCTCCTTTCCAGCACCTTGGCATAAACTTTCCCAGGGAGGCTGAACAGTGTGATACCCCGGTAGTTGGCACACACCCCACCCAGTCTGCCAGTCAGAAGGTACTGTTCCAGAGGTCCAGGTGACATTGTGGAGGCGTGTCAGCCATGACAGTCCCACAACATCCAGAGCTTTAAGCATTTATGGGCAAATCTCATCCACCCCCAGTGCCTTGCCACTAAGGAGCTTGCCTCAGTGACCTCCACCAGGGAAATGACATGCCAGAAGCCTCTGGCCCTGGCTCCTGTGAGGGATGCATGTCTCTTGGATTAAGGAGTTCTTCAAAGTTTTCCTTCCACTGACTGACAATATCCTCATTTGAAGTCAGAGGCCCCGCCAAATACAGCTTGGGCGAGCCACCCCAACCACTCCTGAGTCACTGAATAGTTGTCTATAGAATAGACCTCCCTGAAACCAACCAAAAGTCTTTTTCCATGGCCTTGCCAAACTCCTCCCACACCCTGGATTTTGCTTCAGCCACTGCTGCTGCTACCGCCGCTGCCTTTTTTGCCGAGTTGCTGAGTTCTGCTCAGTTGGGAGTCCTCTGGGCTATCCAGTCCCTAAAGGTCTCTTTCCTCAGCTTGACGTCCTCCCTCACATGTCCACCAGGGGGTTCTTGAGTTACCACCCTGATAGGCACCAACAAATTTTTGGCCACAGCTATGCCTCGCAGCTTCCAAGATGGAGGTTCTGAACAGAGTCCATTCAGACTCCATGTCCCCAACCTCCTCTGGAACATGAGAAAAGCTCTCCCAGAGGTGGGAGTTAAAGTAATTTCAAACAGGGGCCTCTGACAATTGATCCCAGCACACCCTCATTATTTGCCTGGGCCTACCAGGTCTGACCATCAGTCTTCCCTGCCATCTGGTCCAACTTACGACCGGATGATGATGTTCGGTTGACAGCTCAGCACCTCTTTTCACCCGAGTGTCTAGAATATATGGTCCCAAGTCAGATGAAATGACAACAAAGTCAATCACTGACCTTTGACCCAAGGAGCTCTGGTACCACGTACACTTATAAACCCCTGTGATTTTAATTTGCATTGAGGTGACCCTCTCATCCACCGAAACAAACTCTGACTGCACAGCAGCCAACCTATCAAGGAGTTTGATTCCAGAGCTGACACTGTGAGTGGAGGTGAGCCCAACTATGTCTAGTTGGTACCTCTGAACTTTCCGCACAATCTCCGGCTCCTTCGACCAGTGACAATACATTTAACATACCAAGAGCCAGTTTCCGCCGCAGGGGTCCATACTGCCAAGGACCTCCCTGCCATCTCCCACCGCCTATACACCACTGCCCCTAGTCCCGCTGGACCTTGCAGGTGGTGGGCCCACATGGTCCCCCCATGTTGCCTTTTCGGGTTTAGCCTGGTCGGGTTATGTGGGCTGCCTGGCCACCAGGCACTCACCGAGGAACTCTACCCCCAGGTCTGGCTCCAGGGGTAGGTCCCGGTAACCCTCTCTTGGGAAGGGTTGATGATTTCTTGCGTCCCTTTATCATAGAGGATATCGATCATTAAAGTATTAAATAATAAAGCTTAAATCTAGCACCTTAGAAAAGCATTTATAGTTACAAAATAAGTAGCAAAAATAGTTAAAAAAATTAAAGAGCATTGCAGAAATAAACAATAAAATAGAACATAAGAGATTAAAACAATAAACATACTGTAGTGTTAAGATAAAGTGCAGCGCTAAGCAAAGGCACAAGTAAACAAGAATGTCTGTAAACTGGACGGCTATATTTGGAGCATATCTGACCTCATCTAGAAGTTTGTTCCAGCAGTTGGCAGCATAATGACTGAATGCTGCCTCACCCTGTTTGGTTCTGATTCTGGGCGCTGCTGAATGACTGGTCCCTTGTGATCGGAGAAGTCTTTTGGGGTTGTATGCTACAAGCAGATCAGCAATGTCTTTTGGTCCAAGGCCATTCAGTGATTTTATATATAATTAAAACACTTTAAAGTCAATTCTGTACTCAACTGGTAGCCAGTGCAGTGATTTGAGGTAATGTGTTCAGATCTCTTAGTCCTCATAAGGCCTCTAGCAGCTGCATTTTGAAGAAGCTGTCTGAGTGTGGACTTGGGAGGGCCAGTAAAGAGACCATTGCAGTAGTCCAGCCTGCTCGAGACCAATGAATTAGTTTGTGACATGACATTTTTTTTTTAACTTTGACATATTCTTGAGATTGTAAAAGGCTGCTGTCGTTCGTATATATTCAGATCTGAATTAATTGCTATGCAAACATTTCTGGCTTGATCTTTAGTCATGAGAGTTCTGTGTCTTTACTTTATTTTGTACAGACAGTATTCAGAATATAGAAATTTAGTATCTGTTCTCAATCCAGCATTTTAGTGCAATGCTAAAAAAATATCCAGTTTTCTTGAGGCCTACTCTCTCAAAGAGCTTTCTGCATTGCATCACTGAGTTTCACTTCCTCATTAGCTGAAGATGTAATTGCCACTGATTTCCAAAAAGTCAAACCTCAATTGTCTAAATAACTTCCTCTGCTTTAAAACCTCAGGCATTATATTCATAGACTGACTACGCAACCCGTGAGAGAGGACTGTTTTTCTGCGTCTGTCTTTGTGGTTGAGCTTCATATGCAAAGACAGGATGCTGTGCCTCTACCTCTGAGCTCCATGGTCATTGTGCTGGTTTGGAAGGAATGAGACATTATTCTGCCTGTGAGAATAGTTTACAAACACACAGGGATGGGATGTAATGGAATATACTGTAACTGTATTACAATGTAACAGATGTTTTTAAAATGCATATTCAGACTACAGAAAGTAAGTATGTGTGGGTCAGGGCAATATGATAATATTTATTGCTCTCATTATGAATTACATCACAATATGTCATAACATGCTTTTCTGAGCATGTCATGATATTATCAGTTACTAATGTCAGTGTTACTGAGCTCTGCTACAGCCTGAATAGACTTATAAAATCAGTGTGAAGAGACATTTATTTACTCCTTAAAATCCCAGGCTTGTTACATACTAAAGCTTATCAAGAAGTGTGTAATTAAACTTTGGGTGGTGGGCCTTTGCCATTTAAGGAGTTAACCTCAGCATTACTAAACTCCTTTAAGGAATGATGGAACTTAACAGTCTCCTCAGTAGTGGACAAGTTCACAAGTGATAAACTTAGCATCGGTGTTATGCTGGACTCATGCATGCATTTAATGGAAAGTTAGAGACGTCATTAAGTAAAAATCGCATAACTACTGACTTTATAGTCAAATTTGACAGCTTTTGTTATTGGGATATGTCAAATTGTTTAATTAGTTAATGAGACAACAGTGGAATTGTGGGAGCAGCAATGGACTGAAGCAGGTGATGAGAGTCAAAATAATGTTGAAAATATTGTATAAATTTTTCATGAATCATATTAACAAATCATTACATGAAAAACTGACAATTACTAACAGTGAATAACAGATTGAACTAAATAACAATGACAACAATAGAGTTTTTATGTACTGTAATACAATGCTGAATACAATTAGAACTATTTATCCAGTATTCACCTATCCCTACTTTTTTAAGATATTTTGCTGTGCAGTACTTCTTATATTCCCCACACTGAATGGTAATAAATCATCATTCTCCTACACATATTAGTCCTTTCAAACTGAACTTTTACACGTCATAATGAAGGGATTCTTGGAGAAAAGTGCTGTGAACAGCTCTACTGTAGAGCAGTACAGTAATTCTAAGATTTGTCTAGTGTTGATTAGTCATAACACGAATTAGCCTTGACACATTCAACATGTTCTCCTGAGCCTGCTGCGCGGAAATGCCCCTACTGGCTGTACACAGTACTGCAGAAAACAGCTCAGTATTATAAAGCAGCATGTGTTTATTAATTTATCAATGACTTCTAGGCCAGTGTTTCTCTTCTTATCATTGTCATAGAGGCCCAGTGCCCTGCACACGTTAGAGCTTTTCCTGCTTTAATGCAGCCGCTTTAACTCAATAATGGGCTATTAATGAATCGATTAGTTAGATCAGGGGTGTGTCAAGAGCAGGGAAAACACTAAAAAGTGCAGTGGGCCTCCAGAACCAGGGTTGAGAAACACTGTTCTAGGCTACTCTCACTGGATGACATTTCCTAAACTCACAGAGAACCATACGTACCTGCTAGTGTCATTTCTTGAGCATCCTTATGTAACTTCTTCTTGAGCGATGCTCTGTGGCCACTGTTATCAAATCTTTCCCTGTGAGTCACAAACTCACATGCAAATGTCTCTGTTAGACCTTTGTTTCCGTCACATGTGTCCCAGTGACATTCACTAGGACAGTCGTCACAACAATTATGTTTCAGCAATATGGAGCGACTCTAAATGCAAATGATGGTTTTCTAATGGAATCAAAAGTTGTTCTATACAAAACAAGGAGAACTGCTGAGTCATCACTCAGTGATAATGTGTCACATCTCCTGATTTTCCCAAGTTGTGGCTGTCCTGAAGGCAACAACTGTGATGAAGCCCTCAGGCCAAGAAAACACATCAGCCAATCAAAGCTTGTCTTACAATGAAATATCAAATGTTGGCTACTTAGAACAAAAGTTAACTAACATGCTCCCCAACACATAGGAATATAATACTATCTGTAAATTTGTAAATTATTTGTGAATTTGTAAAGGTATCTATCTTAATGTAGCCAATCTATGTAATGTGTTTGGTATTGAGAGTTTAGTTTTCATCACCATCATCATCAGGTGTGTTGTCCTGAGTCCATCATCATCATGTGGGTTGTCCTGAGTCCATCACCATCATTACCATCATCATATGTGTTGTCCTGGGTCCATCATCATCATCATTACCATCATCGTCATCATATGTGTTGTCCTGAGTCCATCATCATCATGTGGGTTGTCCTGAGTCCATCACCATAATTACCATCATCATGTGTGTTGTCCTGGGTCCATCATCATCATTACCATCATCGTCATCATATGTGTTGTCCTGAGTCCATCATCATCATCATGTGGGTTGTCCTGAGTCCATCACCATCATTACCATGATCACCATATGTGTTGTCATGAGTCCATCATCATCATATGGGTTGTCCTGAGTCCATCATCATCATTACCGGCATCATTGTTGTGTTGTCCCAAGTCCATCATCAGCGTCGTTTGTTGTCCTGAGTCCATCATCATCATCATCATCATCATCATGTGTGTTGTCCTGAGTCTGTCTTCATCATATGTGTTGTCCTGAGTCCATCATCTTCATCATGAGTGTAGTACTGAGTCAATCTTCATCATCATCATCACCATCATATGTGTTGTGCTGAGTCCATCATTATGTGTTGTACTGAGTCCTTCATCGTCATCATGTGTGTTGCCCTGAGTCCATCATCATCATGTGTGTTGTCCTAAGTCCATCATCATCATCATCATCATCATCATCATCATATGCATTGTCCCGAGTCCATCATCGTGAGCATACACTGATCAGGCATAACATTATGACCTTTGTTTCTACGCTCATTGTCCATTTTATCAGCTCCACTTACTGTACAGGTGCACTTTGTAGTTCTACAATTACAGACTGTAGTCCATCTGTTTCTCTGCATACACTGTTAGCACCCTTTTACCCTGTTCTATAGTGGTTAGGACCCCCATGGACCCTCACAGAGCAGGTACTATTTGGGTGGTGGGTTATTCTCAGCACTGCAGTAACACTGACGTGGTGGCGGTGTGTTGGTGTGTATTGTGCTGGTACGAGTGGATCAGACACAGCAGTGCTGTTTGTTGACTGATGTGTTTTGTTCGCCTGAGGGCTTCATCTCAGTTGATGCCCTCAGGACAGCCACGACTTGGCAAAATCAGGAGGTGCAGCATCCCTTGTACCAAACATTTCAACAACATGAGTTCCTACACACTACAGCAGTATCTGATGGCGATTACACACACACCCATTATCTAAACCACTTATGCTCCTGGGTTGCAGGGGTGGGGGTGCTGGAGCCTAACCCAGCAGTCATTGGGTGGAAGGCAGGATACATCCTGGACAGGTCGTGAGTCTCTCGCAGGGCAGGTGATCATATAGATGAATTAAATAATCTTACTGAACATTTTTGTCACACACTGTAAAGGCTACATCTGTCTCTGCCCAATTGGGGTCCTGTAACTCTAAAAGGAGTGATTGATGCTAGGCATATACAGAGGAAAGAGTCTTTACTTTGAGTTTGGCTCCTAGGACCTGATGTCAACCATTCTGCTCAAAGCTCTCCTCTCAGAGTTACCTATATCCCTATTTTAAAGGTAGCACTATTTACAGTGTGAAGTATGTCCAAATTTTTCCCTTTGACATAATACTACTGCATCATTAAGTAAAAGAACTAAGAACAGCCTTTTCTGTTTAGCCTCTAATGAAGCAGCTGTGTGATTTTTAATGGTGACTCCTTGTCTTGGCAAAATTGCATCCACCCCCACTTGAAGGTTCAGTCACACCTTCAGTGGCATCAACCTCAACAGCTGTAAAGAACCATCAGATCCCTTTAAATGCAGCAAAATCATGGATTAAATCACAATCCCAGAAGCTTAACTGAAACCTTATGACTGCATGTGATGAATAGACCCTCACCCTGCATTTTACAGTCTTTAAGACTGTGCTGAGCCCCCAATGGCTAAATCAAATCAAATCAAAATTTACTGTTGTATGTGTGCAACTACTTTACACCACCATAATTACCAGAAATCACTCTTACAATTCTAATAAATCACCACGATCATAAGTTGTGATCTGACCAAAGAGAAAAGATGCCCTTGCATTCTGGTTTAACCTGATTTCCTCAATGTTCACCCCTCAGGTGGTAAATACAAATAGTAACTCATTATTCTTAACTTGCTGACCTCTGTAGGACTATGTGAAGATCTACATATCAGAAAGAATCTTATATGTACTTCTTGTCTGGCCTGATGCATAATTATATTTCAATTGTTTTATCAGAACCAGTACTCTCCCTTCATGGAGATTCCCAAAACTCTTGAATTAAAATTCAATTATACAAAGAAATTAAAAGTACCAGCTACCCCAGTTAGTCTGTATTATTCATCTCAGCTCATATATGATTACATAACTTGAAAACTCCACCAATTTAGAAATAGAAGCTGGGTGAGATGTGGTTAATGTGCACATCATTCTTTACTACATTTAAAAAACTTATTTCCCCTGCTATTGTTAGACATTTTTGTTTCAACTTCAGACCAACAGTGGCCCTTACTGACCTTTATCTGTTTTACACATCTGAACCAGATCAGCTGCTGTCAAATCTAAAACATGAGCTAATAATAAACTTGATGATTAAAACAAACCAAAACCTCACTCATTAACATAAACTCAACAGTTTTGTGATGAGCTCATCCCGTTTTGCTCATGCTCACCTGAACTTTTGTTGAAACAAAAGCAAACATCTGTAACAGACTTTAGTTCTGTCTGAACATAATCTCATCAGTTAAGGATATTTGTTTATAGTAGTTCTACCACAGACATGAACAGGTAAGGGAAACAGCTGACTTGCTGGAACAATTTGTAACATTAAACTAACATTATTGAACAACCCCATCTTGAGAATCAGACATTACTGCCATCATTAATGATGAGGATTGGAAATTCCAACTCTTCTGAAGGCAAATTATAAAACTTTTAGAAACTGTGAAAGATGAGCCAATTATCACTTCTGTGGCAGTGATTACACATACATGAGCTCAGCCAACAGCATGACCAGGGTCCTGCAGCCATAAAACCATAAAACCATTAGAGGCCCCAGTACAGCATCCTTAAACAGCTAAAGCTTTGCACATAGATAAAGTTATTAAACAGCTGGTTTAAAATGATTCACAGTAGTTTTTACATGCCATCTATTATCCTGTTCATGTGTAATTGGCTATAAATACGCTCCCACAACAGCTATCGTTATTTTAATCACACCATTTCTGTGGGGAGGGCAGAAAACTAAGTTTACCTGTCATTTTGGGAAAGAAGACCCCACCCACTGACATGGACTGAGTTTTCTCTAAACTCACTTTACTCTGAACCTCAAAGTTCTTGCATTTACATGTGCAAAGACCCATTTCAGTGAAATAATGGCATGCATTATCATGTGTTCCCTGGCTTTGCTGACTCCCTGTTCCATGGGACACACACTGCAACACAGCAGTTTGTTGTGTGCAGCTGTGACACTTTATCTTATGAAGTCTCACCAACAGCTCTTTGAGTAATACCAACTTTACTGCTCATCACATCATCAGTGGATGCACAATCAGAATAGCCCCCATGCTGTAAAACTGTTTCAGCAGTGCTCTCAGTGAACTGACTTTCTGGATCACTCTGGATGCCAGGTTTGAACTCTTCTGCCAGGCTCAGAGACTCATGCTTCAACCTTTCTCCTTTGACTAATCCTGTAGCTGTTTCTGTCACTGGAAGGAGACGGCTCCTCCTCATGGGAGGAGTTCACTTGCTTTTCCTTTGTACTAACATAGTTCAGCAATTAATTTCCTTCTCTTTGAAGTGACAACTTGTGTTGCAGGACACCAGTAGAGTGTTGAGGGGTGTAGTTCCATGTGCTGTTGGTGCTCTGTTCTTAGAAAACAGTGCGACTGTCTAAACACCTGAACGCACCCCTCAGGGTCCCTTTTCTTAACACAGTTGCTCAGAACCATAAAGCATTGTCCCTGACCCCATTCTGGTTCTTCTGGAATCCCATACTTCTTACTCAATTTCTCCTTTTTCTTTGAACACACTTTATCTAACATCTGTGATAAGTCTCCCTAAAATGCAGCTCTGTCAGCATACACAGAAGCTGAGATTCAACTGTAGATGTTAAATTAGACTGGAAAAAACCCCACACATTTGGATAAACAGGAAAAGACTCCTGCACATTTAACTCAGGAACATTATTTCGCAGAATTAACCCTCTCATTTCCTCTCATTCCTCTTTCGCTCACACATCCTCAGTTGTGTGAAGGAGCTTGTGGAGCGTCCCTTCTCTGAAATCTGCACTCTATCTGCCAGCACTGGGCAGCGCCTCTCCAGCCACACTCATCCATTGATTCAGTGACTTCAGTGCACACTTGTGTACCTTTTCTTAGGTTGTACAAGTGTGTAATAAAAAAAAATCCCAGTCATCTACAGCTCTATACAAAAGTCAGGAAAATTGCTTTAAGCTGTTTATTTTGGCAGTCAATGTGCTTTGCCTGTACAACACTTTATTACACTGGAATAAATACACAAACATAAAAACAGTAAAAAGTAGCAAGAATTTACTTACTTTTCGCTGCATTCCAGCCATCACATGTCTTTGTTAATTTCTGTCAGCTGTACATATGATTTGACATGATAATGCACCACATAATCATGTCAAACAACATCATTTCAAATATTTGATTTCACTTGATTGTATAATGTAGAACAAAGAACCCCAGATCCCTAAACAAAGATGGATACATAGATATAAAAAAAGAACATTTAACTAGTGGAGCAAATGTGTTGCATTCAACTTTGTTTTTGAATTGCTTCATTTAACTGTCAAGTCACAAAGAAATTATGTTGCATGCAACTTACACTCTGTAACTACAGACCTGCCCACCTGTATGCATTTTCACATCAAAGTACGCTGGTATGATTTATCATTCTATGCTAAATCTGTTGATGTCTATGAGTTCAATTGTGTGGATATTATCAGTGTTTACAGAACAGTGAACAACTGAATTTTCACTAGAAAGTGCATTATTTGTCCTGTTCAACTGGATTTAGTCTAGTATGTGAAATATTGAATAAAAATCACTTTTTATATGTGGCACTGCTGGGCTTTTGTATGTTTCAACTTAACAAATCCCTGAAAAACAAAATACTGTGATATTGATTATTTGTCTAAAAGATTTCTTGAAGTATCCTGCCTAAAATTACAGTAATTTACTGGAAGCCATTTCTCCAGTAATTTACAGTTTCTTTCAGCAGCTATACTGTAATATACAATTACAATACTTTGCAGTGTTTAATGTACAGATCATATGTGCTGTAATGTGGACCCACAACTGTTTAAGGACCCTCAGTTTTACCATATTATGTAGTAGAACATGTAAAGATAAAATGAACCACAGCAAAGCTTTCTAATAAGCTTCTGATAGCAAATACTTGAACATTCATTCATACTGTTATACAGTTAAGAGAACAATCACATTCCAAACATCATAGTTCTGTTTATCAACCACACCATAAACTCGGCTCCACATTACAGCAGTTACTGCACTGATTCCTGCACATTAACACTATGAAGACTGATTTCTGAAAGGCAACCTTCTTCTGGAATCCGTCAAACCCATATTCGTCCATCAGACTTCATGGCTGAATTATTCTTACTCCTAGATGTTTCTATTTCACAATAATAGTACTTACAGGTAAGCAGATCTTTCAGGGCAGAATTTTCACAAACTAATTAGTTGCAAAGGTGGCATCCTATGACAGTGCCATGTTTAAAGTCACTGTACAGCCCATCTGACTGCCAGTGTTTCTCTATGGAAAATGCATGGCTATGGGCTTGATTTTATACACCTATTTGCAATGGTTGTGGCTAAAACATGTTGGGGTGTCTACATACTTTTGGCCATACAGTGTATCTGTCCAGGAGAACCTTTTCTAATTTTGTGTTTAACTTTGTCCCTTTCTCATGTAATGATTCTATCTTTAAAAAGCACTTCTGATGTTGATTCTTGTTTTAGCATCATCAAATATTGTAGTTTGGCACCATTTTCATTTTTTACTATCCCATAGTTCTATATGAGCTATAGCCTCCAAAATAGCATTTTACGCATTTAATTAATTTAGTAGGACTCAGCAGACTTCTACACATTCACTCTTCTCATGTTTGCTGAAATAACCTAACAGTGTTGAATTTGTAGGCTGCAGGTGGTATCTTGTGTGTCATATAGTATAAAAAAATTCAAGATGTCTCCCACAAATCAAAACCATCAGAGGGACCTGCAAAGAGAAAAAACAAACAATAGCGTGCTGCCTATTCATATCAGTATTCTTACACTATCACTTTAGAACACAATATCTGTTTATTTTGAATGATGTATTAATATTCAGTTGGGTGACTAGTCATACATTTAAATGTATATGAATGTAAATGAATGTAATGCAGCACATATGTGAATGATTCACCTTCAGTTTGTACACAGTGGATGAGGTCGATCAGCACTAGAAGTAGAGACAGAAACAGAGGATATGATGTATTAATATGAAATTTTAGCTGGCGTCACAGGTAGATTCAATGAGTGAGTGAGTCGTGCAGAGCTGGAGCTGAGCTGGAGCTGAGGATTCGTTGTTGGCAGAGATCAATTTTTCAAGAAAGCTCAAAAGAGGAACACCTGAGCTTTACCTGTAAATGGTCTCTATGCACTTCCACTCTGTTGCCATACTTGCCATAAACAACCACTATTTTTGCTTATACGTGACTCAAAAACATTGTGAAGAGGCTTAATCCTGGTCTATGGACTTCATTTTGTGCCAAAAGTTTAAAATAAAATTAAAAAAAAATCCACAAGCAAAATCTTAAATATCAAAACGTCCAAAATATGTTGAATTAAATTAAACTTTTAAAAATTAGATATATATTTTAATTTTTAAAAAGATTACTTGATTTTTCAATCTTTGCTTTATTTTTTTTCTTATTGCTTTTTTGATTCTGACTTTTGGCACATTTTCACGGGGAACAAGTCTTAGAAAAGGGCGACTAATCGTCAACTGATTTAGAGTGACTGAACACACCCACTGTGCCTTGAACATGGCAGAACATGTCATTATGAGCGACATTTGTCATATTCGTTAATGTAACATGTTCAGGGTCCTGTGTCACCCTGTGTAAAATATATGTCTTGGAAATGTAGGCTAAGTATATTAGATAAACAAAGCTATGCATCTTTTAGGTTTGCAGATGCTAGCGCTAACTAGCCTTGCAGTTTCCACTACAGGACTAACTGGCCTAGCAGTATTGGCTAAACGATTAACCCCTTAAATGGCCAGGGCCCAACGGTTTAATTACATCCTTCAGTACCACTTTAGAATAAGATTGCCCTTGTAAAGCAATTATTCATGATTTAATATTAGTTTGTTAATGGTTATTATTTAGGTCATAAACACTTTAAATACCATTAATAAGCAGTTAAAACACATTAATAAATGTGATGTAGAGGACAAAATAAGATCAGTAAACATCAAAATCCATTAAGCAAACAGGTCACTGTTGCCCATTTTATTTATATGTTTTATTTATGTGTAACTGCTCATTAATGATTTTAAGGTGATTTTATGACCTAATTAATGATCACTAATAAACTAATTCTCAACCATTCATGAACACTTGTTTTAAGCGGTACCCATACTATAACTTAAGAATAGCTTAGCCAGTTTGCATTGAAATCCCTGTAGTTACTGAATAATAAGCCTTAGTATGTAATCGGCTGAGGACTTTAAGGGGCTAACTTGGTGAATTTTGCAGCTGTTTAAATCAGTGTTTCTTAGCCCTGCTTATGACAACCTACATCTCTGCACAGTCAACTATTTCTTAACTTAAAACTTAAAAAAGCTCACTGGTACTTTTACTGGTACTGTCTGAAATCGACCCAATACACCTTTCAATCTCAGAGGCTGCAGTAGTTTATCAGTGACTCTGCAACCACCACACTGACACAGTTTAACTGCAAAAGAAGATCAAAAAACAGCATAACGCTTCACCTAAATGGTGGGGAAAATATCTCAAAGCTTGTCTGACATTTTTCTCTTCAGTAGAGATTCAAACAGCAGCAGCCTCGTTTCACAATAACACTGACCATGGAAACAAAGCTTCGGTACTAGAAGTGAAAGTGAGCTACGCAAATGTGTCTTCAACAGCTGATAAGGTGATCAGTAAATAAATAAAGGAACATCATTAGCACCGGTACAGTAATGTAAATGATATTAGAGAAAACATATGTAAGTATATTTAGGATTCAACATTGCTGATCTTTTCTGTAGTTTGAAGACACAAAAAATCAGACATTTAAAAAGTCTTCATCTCCAGTCTTCAGAGTGCATGTTCTCATCCTACATTACAAGATATCCATGTAGAAAATCATGAGCAAGCAATCTCTCAGAAACCAAATATATAATCTAAACACATATATTTAAGTTTTAAAAATGGGGATACCTCCCAAATCAATTGTTCCTCACAAGGTACAACAAATTAGGAGTGAAACAGTCCACAGTGGCAACACCATTCAAGAACATATTAAATGCCTATACAGGTTCTGAGTAGTAGGTACTAGTACCAAAATTAGGATACTAAACATATTTAATATCATGCCTCATACATTTGGAGTAGATACATCAATAGAATAGAAAGAACAACAATAATTCTGTTGTAATTAATAAAATTAATTAAAAAACAAAAGCAGACAGTACAGAATCACACTTCAGTTATGTTTAGCCTTCAAACAAAAGGACCTATTAGGGAAGAAAGATACTACAGATGATAAAATACCATGACAACAACTACAAGAACAATAGGAAATGAAGAATGTCTTAAATGAATAAACTCTTAGTTTAGATAAAAATTGCAAACTGCTCCAAAGTGATCACATTTATATCATATAGAGATATATTAAACGACATCAACACTACTTTTGCATATTTATGATGAAAGTACAATGTTTGTTACAGTTTAACAATAAAATATTATGCATTTAAAAAGCCAATATCAGCTGTTTATAAAGACAGAATGGAAAAATAAAAATATTAAAAATGATGAGTAAATGTAGACAAGATAAAAAAATATTCATTAAGTATGAACCTGATTTATTGCGAATAAGAGATAAAGGGGTTTAAAGCACACGGTTTAATGATTATAATGTAAAACTGTTCCAGTTGACACTCATCAACATGCTCCAGCTTCTGTCACTGCATATGTTCTGGTCTCCTCATCAGGTTTACCTGTGAATTACACAGTGATGGACATTTCTAATGAGTTATTGGAGTTAATGGGTTATTGGCTAATATAGAAATGTTTGTTCGAGTGTGTTTGTTATAAGTGACCCTCAGGAAGACTGTGAGTTCTTACTTTGAGCTCTGTAGAATTTGACCGCCAGCACAATGGTCACCAGCAGATATGGAGACACTGCCATTAAACTACTGAGCAGACTGAACACTGAGGATGAAGATGCTCCTGAAACACAATGAAATAACTGCAGTGTTGCAACTGTTGGATGCATGGCAAAATAAAATACAAATATAAAATACACATATAATTTTTAATTTAATTAATATACTTTCTGTTGAAATCAGCAAACCTCTGACTGACATCCAGCTCTGTGGAGACTCTCCTTTCTCTGGGTGTTTACAGTGGTAGACACCTTCATCTGACTTTGAGACAGTATGGATGGTCATCTCTCCTGTAGTCTGGAGGAGTGATCCATTCTTATAGAACTCAGCTGTGAGGTTTGAGGGCTTTGGGTCACGATATAAACAGTGTAGAGTCAGAGGATCTCCCTCAGTCACAGGATGAACAGGACTGTCCAGAATCACAGAACCATCTGTAGGAAAGAGTAAGACAATACTGAAAACAAAGTATAGATGACTAATGAAGTAATGATAACTCTGTCACTGACAGTGTGGATGGTGAAATATTTTGTGCACCAAAAGTTTATATCTAACTTCAGTGGCTTCAAAATAGTATTTACTGATTCTGATACAATTAGTTTTCTACCTTTTCATAACTGCTGTATCATTTGAATTTAAATAAGATTTTAGTTTTGAGCATTTCTATCATTTTTCCACTGTTACTGCAGTCCTATTAGTACTAATAATAATATAGACTCACTGGTCACTGTGATGTTGACAGGATTGCTGCTCTCTCCAGATTCAGACTCACACCAGTACACTCCAGTGTGGGATGTGTAGAGGGAGCTGATGCTGCATGTAGATCCTGTAACTGATCCCCAGCCTGATGAACAATCTGACACCTTCTCACTGTGTGTGTATCGTCTCACTCTCCATCCAGTAGAGTCACTCTGTCCCTCACAGCTCAGTGAGAGGGAGTCAGTAATAAAGTGTTGAGTTCTGCTGGGACTGACCATCAGAGAGTCTGGACGACTTGCTCCTGCAAGATGCAAACACACAGCGTTTTCTAGAATGATGCTGAGACTCCCATAGTCAATCATACACAAACTATTCATGATAGAATGAGTTTCTTCATGAATCCACATATTGTTTTTATTTTTTTATTTTTTATATGTGCATGAACTAATCATGCAAAACAAGCATCCCAATAAGATAAACCGCATCTTCTCACCCATGGAGCCATTTTTACTGTGCTGTAGAAATGTACTGCTCTGTAATGTGTTTAGTGTTGTGTTATACGTCATTGTATTCCGTATTGTGTGTGCCTGTACTGTGACTGTATTTGGAACATTCTTTTGCCTATTCTTGTTTATTCCTACATGGTCATGTCTGTCACACCTGTCCCTCGTCCTGTACAGGCTGAGCCTAATCTTGGCATCAGTCCAGCTATAAAGCTGCATCAGCCCATTGTTTTATGGGCTGGCTAGGTGTCTGGTACCTGCGCGCAAACAAATAAACTTCACTTCTCCAGACATCAGGCTGGTTCCCCTGGTACAGTTAGGGTTTGGATTCTTCAGTGCAAAAGGCACCTAAGCACAATGTTTTCCATCCTGGAAACAGCTGTTTTTTTTGCCAGTAAAACACCATAAGTCATAAGAATAAATGCAAATAAATTTAATTAGTTTTGGTTCCTCTCAAGATTTCTTCCTCTTGCTCTTAGGGATTTGTTCCTTGCCATCCCATCGATATGTAATTCATCAACTAAACATGTGGACAGTAGAGGCAACAGTGCTGCTTTGTTTATTCTGTTGGAATGTAGAGGCAATTAAATATATCTACAATATCGTAACTGTCCAAAAATAAATAAGTATCTCAATTTTTTCAGATTTGTATTGTTCTACATCATTTTAACACAGCAGTGTTAGAGCATGTGAAATCATGTCTGCTCAAATGTGTCTATGTAGTTGTGTGAAGTTTGTTTCTGGCCTAAGGAAGATTTAAACCTTACAACACCTCTACTTTCAAGAGTTGTGCCAAATAAAGCAAGACAGAGGTGGGCAATTTTTGTTGTCTATTATTGCGTTTATGATACTTGATTTTAACTACTGATTGTTCCACCTAAGTTGCTGTGGTTTAACATTATTGCCGTTTTCTTTATTGCATTCAGAATACATGCATAAAAGAGACCAGTAATCTGATTCTGGTTCAGAATGTCCTAATTAGGCACCACACTGTTCCACTTCACCAAATGCACATCATAGGACAAGCCTTTGTGGCTCTATCTAATCACACAAGTCGTTATGTTTAGCCTGTAGGTTGGTATTGTGTAGTGGATAACACCTCTGCCTTCTACGCTGTAGACTGGGGTTCAATCCCTGTCTGGGCAAGCACCCTAAACTATACCAGTAAGAGTCCTTGGGCAAGACTCCTAACACTACCTTCGCCTACCTGTGTAAAAATGATCAAATTGTAAGTCGCTTTGGATAAGAGTGTCTGCAAACGCCATGAATGTAAATGTAAGAAAGAAAGGTCAAAAAGAGTATCCAGCTTTTAATCTTAAAAAAGTAACCAGGTTAACTTGGAATTTCGAGTTCACTGAACTTGAAATATTAACAGAAGAAGTGTTTGTGTTTTACATTTCTTAACTTATTATTTGAAGTCCAGTGAGTTACATGTTTCAAGTTAACCCAGTCATTGACTTGTTAAGTTTAAATGCTGCATAAGTTTTATAGTGTTGAGTAAAAATAGCCTCCATTCTTTAGAAAGTAAAATATATTAACATACATTTTCAACCCCATTTTTAATCCTTTAAACTGCCAGGGCCCAAAGTTTTATTACACACTTCTATAACCTAAAAATAGCTCAACCAGTTTGCACTGAAGTCCCTGTTACTTTACTGTAGTTAATGAATAACAAGCCTTAGTATGTAATAAGCCTGAGATTTTAAGGGGTTAATGTGGCTAAACAACAGTAATTCTGTTGTATGCTTCTTTGCTCATCTCTGCCCTTGCCTTTTCATATACACTCTCTAATTTCACTGAGCTTTTGAAATTAAGCAGTTTCTTACATGTCACTGTTTCAGCCAAAAAGCTGAAGCCCAGCTCCTCCACACTTACACAGGTCCTTCATCACCTTAATGCCGAGAAATCCTTTTAGTTTCTGCAGCTCTACTTCTAGAAAACACATTTTATAGCCTTTAAGAGTCTAGTTAAAAGGATTGTTCAGACTGTTTAAATATTTAAGTTGTATTTTGAATGAAGCAGTGTACCTGAAACTTACATTACTATTCAGATCTGCTGACAAGTGCTTTTGCATTCGACACTGTCTAGTATCTTTTGTCAGAAGGTTTTCTACTCACCAGTAATGTTTATCCAGAGAGCATCACTGTAGTGAGTGTAGTAGACTGGGTCTCCTCTCCCAGCTCTGCACCAGTACTGTCCTCCATCAGAGACACTGACTGAGCTGATGGTGTAGGAGTGAGTTTCAGTCTTGATCTCATTCTCAGGGTTCTGTGTGTGTTTGAACCAGTAAAACGTCCATCCAGCAACCTGATCCAGCTTACAGTACAGAACCACTGGATTTCCTATCAGTGCAGCTTCTTTATGGCTTGATGTGAGTTCAGGTTTAGGTTTTTCTGCTGTTGGAGGTGAAGTACACAGTTTTTAGGACCCAAACTAAAAACTCAAATTATCTACTAAAATGTGTCTGTACTGAGAACATTTGCAAAAGTAACATATACATAACATATATACGTATATTTAATAAATTCAAACCAAAATAGCATCTAGGTAAAGACTGAAGAAAAAAAACGAAGAAGAAAAAAAAACTCTAACTCTATCATTAAAATATAAATACAGTGGAGGAAATAAGTATTTGATTCCCCACTGACTTTAAAAGTTTTAATATAAAAAAATAAATGAAACATCTCATAATTTTATGCCAGCTTTATTTTAACAGTGATACATAGAATATCAAAAGAGAAACTGAGAAAATTACATGAAATGAGAAATAAAAATTAATTTGAATTTCATTGAAGGAAATAAGTATTTGACCCCCTAGTAAAACATCATTTAATATTTGGTGGCAAAACCTTTGTTGGCAAGCACAGCAGTCAGACGTTTCTTGTAGTTTTTTATAAGGTTTGCACACACTTCAGGAGTAATTTTGGCCCACTCCTCTCTGCAGATCATCTCCAAATCCTTAAGGTTTTTAGGCATGCATTTGGAAACGCGAGGCTTCAGCTCTCTTGACGGTGGGGATGGTGTTCTTAGGGTCATATTCTGTATTTTTCCTCCTCCAAACACGTCGAGTTGAGTTGAGGCCAAAGAGCTCAATTTTGGTCTCATCTGACCACAGCACCTTCTCCCAGTCTCTCCCAGGCGTTGTAGCCCATTCCAGCCTTGTATAGGTCAACAATTTTGTCCCTGACATCTTTAGACAGCTCTTTAGTCTTGCCCATGGTGGAGATGTTGGAGTGTCACTGAGTCTGTTGGCAGGTGGCCTTTTATACAGGTGACAATTTGGGACAGGTGCCTCACATGCAGGTAATGACTTCACTGAGATTAGGGTGTGTTGGTGGTCTGTGGGAGCCAACATTAGTCATGGTTTTTAGGGGATCAAATACTTATTTCCCTCAATGAAATGCAAATTATTTTTTATCTAAATATTATTTAATTTTCTAGATTTTCTTTTTGATATTCCATCTCTCACTGTTAAAATGAAGCTACCATAAAAATCATAGACTGTTTAATTATTTGTGTATTTGAGTACAAATTTTCAAAATCAGTGGGGGATCAAATACTTATTTCCTCCACTGTAAACACGTTTTAATATTCCCAAAGACAGCATTGATATGCTGTAAAGTCATTTTGTTTTGTGTTGATTAGCTTAACAGAAATGAACAGGGGCTTCTTTACATTAAGGGCCGGTGGGGCCTGGCCCCAACAGATGTTGCTGTGGAGCAGTGGACGACATGATCAATTATTCAGTATAATAATTTTTTCTTATACTTTTCAGTATAACATTTTTTTTCTTCATAACTTGCATTGCTGCGTGTTTATTACATATACCTGTTGTGGAAATGCCAGTAGGCTACCTACTTCTCCTGGCAGTCTTGGTTTGGTGAGCGTGGGTCCAGGCCGTCAGTGTTGTTTAACCAAGTGAGCAGTTAAACACTCTGCGCATGTTCAACACGCTTTAAAAAACCAGCTGTGGGGCACGGTCATGTTGGCCCCATGCTGAGATAAGAATTTACATATGTCCAGACGTTTAGTAAACGTCGTTTACGGTATGGACGTTGCTACGCAGCTAGCCACTGTTCATCAACAGTTGTGGTAGCCACTCCTAATAGCAAAACAATATAATGAGTCAAGTCGAAAATGTAATGAAAGTTCAATTCAGTACCCTGCCTTTAGAGCAGAAATTAGAGATTAAATGTTTGGGACTCACCAGCCAGAGGATTTCAACATCACTCAGTCTGGAACGGACAAAAACTTCAATCCAGAGAGGTTCAAGAGAAATCCATGGCTAACTGTGAGTGTAGCTAAAAATCACTGCCTGCTCTTTTATGCTCTTGCTACGTTATCAATTGAAAAGGAATTGATTTATGGATTGGTGGACTTTATAAAACCTTTTGACAAG
The DNA here is from genome assembly GCF_904425465.1 of Colossoma macropomum. NCBI lineage: Eukaryota > Metazoa > Chordata > Actinopteri > Characiformes > Serrasalmidae > Colossoma > Colossoma macropomum. The sequence continues at coordinate 93,357 of NW_023495375.1, forward strand.
TTTGCACAGATGAAAGATCATCGTGTATCTTTTCAAAGAGGTGCCCTTCAATGGTGAGTCATTTTGCTTTATTACAAGGCGTGTTATTCCTAATGCCTGGAAAGCAGTGTGTACCCTGCTCTGAAATGTTGCTTTGGATATGTAGTTACAGACCACAGTGATTGTATACTGCTTAATAACTTTGGATTTGTAATGTGATGCTGTGTAACAAGGTTTTGTGAGATTTAATGTTGTTATCATATCACTCATATTCTTGTCTATACTTCCACCAACTCCTGCACCATGTTACGTTAATTTGTGAATTTGTGATTTCATTGATGGAGTGTGTTTATGTTTAGATCAAGTTTGTGTGCAGTTTCACTGATCAGTCGGCTGCTGCCCCTACAGGTTTTTTTTTGTTGTGCCCCACCAGGCTTTCTGTGCCAGAGATGCCACTGGAAATGAAATAATATTAATGAATCTTCTTTACAGTGAGGGTACAAAACTAGTACACTCACCTTTCAGTGTAAGAGTAACGGTATTGCTGGTTTGTGATGATGTTTGTCTGTAATCGCTCTCTCCTTTACACCAGTACTGATCCTGATCTGCTGCTGATCTGATGATGAAGGTGTTTGTCTGAGACTGATAGACTGCAGTGCTACTGCTGCCTTTATACCACTGATATCTCCAGTTCCTGTAAGAATCTATCTCACACTTCAGAGTGACTGACTCTCCAGTGAACACCGGACTCCATTTGGCTTCTACAGTCAGTGTAGCATTGGGTGAAGAAGCTGTTGGAAGCAGAAATCAAAAATAAAAATCATGTAGAGACTAAGCATCCCACCTAAAACCACTTAAATTGTTCTACCAATGAACGAATTATTGTTTGTCATTAGCAAAATAATAATAATAATAATAATAATAATTACCTTTTCTGTGACAGTGACAGTACATAAGCAGTAAAAAAATCATACCTTCCATTGTGACAGTAACAGTATTGCTGAGTTGTGATGATGAAGGTCTGTTATTTCTCTCTCCTCTACACCAGTACTGATCCTGATCCTGATCTGCTGCTGATGTGATGGTGAAGGTGTTTGTCTGAGACTGATTGACTGCAGCTCTACTGCTGCCTTTATACCACTGATATGTCCAGTTACTGTAAGACTCTATCTCACACTTCAGAGTGACTGACTCTCCAGTGAACACAGGACTCTCTGGTTCTACAGTCAGTGTAGTTCTGGGTGAAGCTGTGAGAACAGAGGAGAGGAGAGAGAATATCTATGTATGTAAGTCCATCAGAAATTTAACATTCCACCTCTCACAGGTCACTTTTTGAGGATTTTTTTTATCGATTTTGTTAAACATAAGAAGACCAACTAAAGGTGGTTTTACACTGTATGATCATGATAATACTGTTGCAAAATAAAAAATGCAAATCATGAAAGAATACAGCCTACAATAATGACAGCTTTTGATAAAGTTCTGGCCACGTTAGAAATTTTGGTACAGAGTTGCGCTTTGTGACCTCTGCTACAACACACATCCAAAACAATCAATAAGGAGCAGCATGGAATGACACCTGTGTGTGTGTGTGTGTGTGTGTGTGAAGATAATAAAGTGTTGGCTCCAAAGAAGAACCAGTGAGTGCCATTTTTCTGCTCAAGGAAAATTCTCTTTTATGGAGTTTTTTTGTTATTTACCAAAAGAAAAAATTATGCGATTTATTATTATTTCAACCTCAGATTTCTTGGCTTTTGCTCATTTTCTGTTAAGAACATATAAAATAACACATTTCAATGACCTCACACTGTTCACCCCTACACATTTATATCACACATGTGGTATTGGGCTAAACCCGCAGAAAATAAAAGTGTGGAGGTGCTGTGTCTCTTCACTCTGTTCTCCTCCTACATGGACTGCTGTTAGTGTGTGTGTGTGTCTGTGTGTATATGTTTGTATATATGTGTGTGTGTAAGGGTGGACAATGTGGACAGGTTGCTGACTGGCTACAGCTGACCACTGAGTGACAAAAACATGAAAACCACACAAGGGTTAAAGAAAACATGAGCAAGATTAAAAGAAAACCAGAGAAAGAATTGATAATCGTGGGAACAAATTAAGAAATCATGACCACGAATAATCCTAACCCTGTTAGTTGGGACGCTGTGCAGATTGCAAATAAAAACAAAATTCAATGATGTGCAAATCATTTAAACCCTATATTTCATTGAAAATAGTACAGAGACAATATATCAAAAGTTAAAACTGAGAAATTTCATTGTTTTTGAAAAATATATGCCCATTTTGAATTTGATTGGGATGATTGGGATGGAGATAACAAAGGCTGGTAAAGTTGTGTAATACTAAAAAAGATGGGGAGGAGTTCATCACTCTGTGAAAGACTGGGTGGGCAAATAGTGCAACAATTCAAGAATAACATTTCTCAACGTAAAATAGCAAAGAACTTTTGCTTTTCATCATCTACGGTACATAATATCATAATTAAAAAACTCAGAGAATCTGGAGAAATCTCTGTATGCAAGGGACAAGGCCAAAAACCAGTATTTGCTGGCCGTGATCTTTGGGCCCTCAGGCGGGGCAGCATTAAAAAAAAAGACATGATTCTGTAGTGGAAATCATTACATGTGCTGATGGTACAGGGGTGCATTAGTGTGCATGGCATGGATGACTTGCACATCTGTGAAGGCAACTTTACTGCTAAACGATATATACATGTTTGGGCAACATATGCTGCCATCCTGATGACACCTTTTTTAGGGAAGGCCTTGTTTATTTCAGCAAGACATTGCCAAACCACATTCTGTATTACAACAGCATTGCTTCGTGCTAAACTGACCTGCCTGAAGTCCAGACCCGTCACCTTTAAAAATGTGGTTTGCATGATTTGCATATCATTGCGTTCTATTTTATTTAGTTATTGCACAGCGTCCCAACTTTTTTGGAAATGGGGTTGTACTTCAAGTAACACAACACTGCAGTAATTTACTGTATCCCTTCCATACAGCAGAGTACTGTGTAAGAATGGTGCATTCTGGGAGAAATAAGTTTGGCTTCTTGTCAAAGAAGTTGAAATGTCAGATTATACAGTAATTAGCTATTATTCGTAAAGCATGTTGGCAACGTGGCCAGTACTTTATGCAGTCTGTGTCTGAGTATTATAGGGATGAAGCTGGAGCTTCCTAGCATTTCTTAAGATTTATTAGTTTTTGTGAATTTTTTAAATGTATTTTCTTATTCACATATTCAATAGCAGTGCATATTGATAGTATTTGGGCCATTCTATGGAAACGTCCATTTTTGCGTCCTTAGCGTTTACACATACATTACACTTGAAAAACATGTTAGTGTAACAATGTTATTTTAATAATTACAGGGCATCAATTTAGCAAAACTGTTTTTTAAATCAATTACATAGTATTATAAGCACCACAGAAGTGCTTCTCCTCACACTCACATGTAAAGGGTAAGTGCCATATATAGTCCACTGTGTGTGTTCAGTTATCAGAAATTTTCCCATTTAGCTTATCATTTTATATGAAGCTTTTAACTGAAGTCACGGGTATGACCTATTTTATTCTTAGGTGATTGTGAATAAACAGAATATGAATGGATTAAATTACATATTTTAGTGCTTATTCCATGATTGACAACATTGATGCTCTGTAGCAGCTATTTTGTAAAATGCATTTTTCATAAAAAATGGTGTTACTTTCTCTGGGGTTACCTTTCTTATGTGTAACACCAATGATGATCAGTAACACCAGTGACTCCTATGCATAAATATAAATGTCGACATTTCTGTAGAATGACCCATTTACTGAGATTAATGAACACTGAAGAGATGATCACACTCACCTGATACAGTCAGTGTAACAGCATCACTGGTGTGTGAGTAGCGTGATGTTCCTCTCTCTGTTCCTCTACAGGTGTATTTTCCTCTGTGAGACTCTGTAACAGAGCTGATTCTGTACTGCTGATAATTACGGACAGGAGTGGATGAATCATCTTTAAACCAGCTGTACTGCCAGTTAGAGACTCCTTCACCCTGTATGTCACATCTGAGAGTGACAGTCTCTCCTCTGAACACCTGATCATCAGGCTGTATGGACACCACAGCTTTTGGTCTCTCTGTAGAAACAAAAAACATTTTCAGAACCATTAATTCTGCAGTAATTGTTTACATTGTCTATGTACAGTATAAAGTGACAGCTCACAGAACACACCTCCACTCTTTTAACTATATCAAGCACAAATAAAGTTTAACACTTACAAGATAGGAATGAAAAAGAAAATGTTCTCAAATATATTTTTTAATAATTTTAATGGATTATGGTACAATTATGTTCCAAGACTAAAGGTACTGAGATGTACCCTTGAGGGTACCACCACACTGAAAAGAGGGGTACTGCCCCAGTTACAGTTTCATACTTTTATTTCTGAGAGTGTATAGTGTCTATTTTAAAACACTGATTTCAGATGAAACACAGGTGTGAATTTAGCATTGTTTTTCTTGTTAAAATACACTCAACAAATACTATTTTATTAAACTTATCATGTCTACACTGGGCCAAAACCAAAATGACAAAATATTAACCTTCTAGTAATCTCAACAACAAATCATTAAACAAATTAGATACAGTAACTTAATTTTGGATAGCTTTTTCCTTTCATTTCTTTAAATCTTGTAGTTTTGTGTGTAAATTTGCAGACAACATTTTACAGAAAAAGTCAGTATTTTTTCATTTATCATTGATGACTCAAACAGTTGAAAAACATTGTGGAACTAGTTTGTGAGACCAAATGTTCTCAATAGGGTTTAAATCTGGCCTCTGATCAGGCCAAAGCCATCAGTAAAAAAACAATATATCTTGGACTTTAAGTGTAAATATTTATTATTACTGAAATATTATACTCTGAATACTGATTATAAAACAATAAACCACCTTTTGAGATAAGTACACCATCTGATTCCACAAAAGGATTAATATACGTGATAAAAACATTATTATACTTCAATACAAATAACACATTTTTAAAGACATAAAACTTTCCACATTTAAAGAGCAAATATCACAGAAAACTGAATGTAGAAATACAGTGAGAGTACGAAAGCAGTGATCTTGCCTTTCACTGTGAGAGTAACAGTATTGCTGCGTTCTGATGATGAGGGTCTGTAATAACTCTCTCCTCTACACCAGTACTGATCCTGATCCAGGCCTGCTGCTGATCTGATGCTGAAGGTGTTTGTCTGAGACTGATAGACTGCAGTTCTACTGCTGCCTTTATACCACTGATATCTCCAGTCACTGTAAGACTCTATCTCACACTTCAGAGTGACTGACTCTCCAGTGAACACAGGACTCCATCTGGGTTCTACAGTCAGTGTAGCTCTGGGTAAAGCTGTGGGAACAGAGGAAAGAGAAGGTTAGGGTTGTATATTTAAAGACATTATATTTTTTAAATTCATATTGATGATTAATATATCTAATGTCAGAAATTGCTTATGTTAGAAAAATAAAATATTACAAATGTATAGTCTCTGAATGCAACACTGATTTGCATTAAAAGTATGTGATTACACCTAATATCTCTACTTCAGAAACTCTACCTAATCTGTTTACACTATGAAGAATCATAATTTTTCAACAGTTGCTCACAAACATACATCCATGCTTTTAACTGGTAATGGAGGCTGATGGCACGAACGGGTAAAAATTGACTCTAAATATTTGATTTAAAAATAAAAATGAATTATAAAATGTTTTAAAATGTTAAAAACATTAATACAAGCCCTGAAACAACAACAACACACAAGGTAAATTCTTCAGTTTTTGGCTCATTGCCTCTGGAAACAAATACTCCCCTGATTTTTTACTCGTCCATTTGCGAGTTACTGGTGTAAATGTATTGTACATAATTTGAGAGTAGACACTCAAATATCACTATGTTGAACATTTCCCCATGTTTACAGAGCCCATATCATGTAAAATTGAATGTTGAAATACAGTTAGAATAAGAAAGCAGTGATCTTACCTCTCACTGCGAGAGTAACAGGATTGCTGGGTTGTGATGATGAGGGTCTGTTATCTCTCTCTCCTCTACACCAGTACTGATCCTGATCTGCTGCTGATCTGATGGTGAAGGTGTTTGTCTGAGACTGACTGACTGCAGTTCTACTGCTGCCTTTATACCACTGATATCTCCAGTTACTGTGAGGCTCTATTTCACACTTCAGAGTGACTGACTCTCCAGTGAACACAGGACTCCATTTGGGTTCTACAGCCAGTGTAGCTCTGGGTAAAGCTGTGGAAACAGAGGAGAGAAAAGGAAAGGTTAGTGGTGTATATTTAAAGATTTTTTTGTAGATCAATCTCTTGAGTATTTTTCAAGTTCATTTTAATGCATAAGACCTCAGAAACAACTTATATTTAAAATATGAATGTTACAAATGTACTATCTATAAATATACAAATATACAGTCTATAAATGCAATACTGGGTAGGATAGTAGGATTATCCCTATTATCTCTTCTCCAGAAACCCTGCCCAATGACAGTTTACCATGACTAGAGAAGATTAAATGTGCAAGGAATTGATTTAATCAAAACAATTAATTCAGATGTAGTTTACATTGTCTGTTTACACTAGGAAGACTGAGAATTTTTCAACAGTTGCTCACAGCACACAAATCCATACTTTGATGGATGCTTTGCAAAAATGCACCATTCTGTCGGATTTCTGGTGTTAAACAAGCTTCTGTTAGCCTAATCTGATGGTAATTGATGTTCATTGATATATGTTACATATTGTAGGGCTAGGAAATCAAATACACTATGTTGAAAATTTCCCACATTTAAAGGGCCTATGACACAAAAACTCATATTGGAAATAAAAGGCTTCAATTTAATGTATAAACATTATAATAGGTTTAAAATCTGTCATTCATTCATGAGTAAGTCCATGTATGAAAACTAAGCTGCAAAAGGAGCAGGTTTTGAATTTACTGCATTTATGATGTCACAAAAACTAACACATTTACATATATCTACCTTATCAGCCTACAGCAGTTTAGCCCCTTTCATTCAGGTTATAAGGTGTGCTTCAACTAGTTTTCCAAATGAATCACAGTCAGAACAGAGCTTATTTACATACATCACTCTTAAAGACAGTAGCAAAAGCCACACTCCATGTCAGATTGGGCAAATTTATTTATACTGCATGTCAGATTATACAATAAAGATTTTCTGGTATGCAAGAAAATGATGACATTCTGCATCGTTTTGCTGAAAAACAGATCCATAGAGCTAGCTCCCTGTAGGTAACTCTATATGTAGACTGAAGGCTGGGCCAAACTTATTATGTAAGCTAATATTCTTAATTTTGTAAGAATGAAAGTTTTTGTGTTAATTTATCACCTCTCCTTCTTCTGTGTACACATACGTGTCATTTCAAGCTGCTCTTTATTTGTTGTTTTTTCTGTATGTTGTAGCAGCAGTCAAACTGTGAGATTTTGCAATAAAATTCTAAAACCTGAAATTTGAACTCACAACCAAAGAATTCTTTCTTGATTTTCAAAATTTGTCTGCATTATTGTGATGAAAATCATATAGTGTCAACCTGCCCTATGACTGCTGTTATCCTGTAAGGAGTATAAAACGTATAAAAATCGTAACTATGTTTAAATGATTTCAGTCTCTCTGTAGAAACAAAATAAAACATTTTCAGAACTGTTAATTCTGCAGTAATTGTTTACATTGTCTATGTACAGTATAAGAAGGGAACATTTTTAATATTATCTCAGATAAATATCCACCATTTAACTCTTAACTAGCACATATAATTTGTGACACATATAAGATACACATGAAAAAGAAAATATTCTAAAAGGGAAATGTTAATTTTGCTGCCTAAATGAACACCTGCAGAGCTTACAAGACCTACAACATTAGTGTCTATTTGAGAACAGATTTCAGATGTACTGCAGGTGTTCATTTTCCTATTAAAATACACTCAGATTAAACAAATACTATTTCATTGAATTCATCTTGTGTAAACGTTTTACTATTACTGAAATTTCACATCCTGAATATTAATTATGAAACACTTAACTACCTTTTGAAGTACAAATACAGTCTTATTCCAAAACAGAATTGATATGCTGTAATAAAAACATTATTATATCTTGGTGCTAACAACACATTTTTGAAGACATGATTCACATTGCATGAAATACAGTGACAGCATGAAAGCAGTAATGTTACCTTTCACTGTGACAGTAACAGGATTGCTGAGTTGTGATGATGAGGGTCTGTAATATCTCTCTCCTCTACACCAGTACTGATCCTGATCTGCTGCTGATCTGATGGTGAAGGTGTTTGTCTGAGACTGAGAGACTGCAGTTCTACTGCTGCCTTTATACCACTGATATCTCCAGTTACTGTAAGACTCTATCTCACACTTCAGAGTGACTGACTCTCCAGTGAACACAGGACTCCATTTGGGTTCTACAGTCAGTGTAGCTCTGGGTGAAGCTGTGAGAACAGAGGAGAGGAGAGAGAATAGCTCATTTTGTTTATTAGTCCATCAGAGATTTAATGTGCCACCTTTTAGAGGTCACCTTTGAAGATTTTTTGTTTTGTTAAACATGACATGATCAGTCAGAAACTGACAGATCTAAAGGCAGGTTTACACTGTTTGATTACGATAAGGCTGTTGAAGACAAAAACTGCAAATCGTGGAAAATGATTTGATTATTTGAGTTAAATTCAGTGGTCTTTAAATGTTTGTGACACGCTTCATGGCAGCTCATTTACAGACCAAAGAAAGCTTATGATGAAGTTCTGGCAGTTTTTGAAATGTTGGTCCAAAATGACGCAATGTGACCTTTGCTGCAACAAACATCTAAAACCGTATGTGTGTGTGTGTGTGTGTGTGTGTGTGTGTGTGTGTGTGTGTGTGTGATAGGGAGAGGAACAGAGGGTGCAGATGATAAATTAAAGCAAAGCTTTATTACTCACACGTTCTATGTTAGCATACATATGTTAACGTGGTCCATCATTTAGTTAACGTATAGAGTGACCTTTCTTAAAAGGACTAAGCAGCTACCATGTAAACAACAGAAGAATGAGCATATTTCCTTTAAGCTTTTGGAATATAAACATTCCATGTTTCCCACTTCACCAGCCATGAACAGCTCCAAACTCTCCCTCTTCCTTTTGTGGGTGCCAGTAAAAAAATAAGGTGCAGAATGTTGTTATTGTCTTGCACTGTAGATCTAGCAGCAGAAATTCTTTATTGTATAATCTAAGCTGCAGAATAACTGAAGTTGCACAGTCTGGCACAGAATTTAGCCAATGTTTTATTTGCAGCACAAGATACTGCAAATAAAATTTTGGCCAAACTCCATGTTAAATTGTGCAAATTCAGTTACAGGGCAACACAGGACTCTCTGGTTCTACAGTCAGTGTAGGTTTGGGTAGATTTACAGAAAGAAGAGAACAGCAGTGCAGATTCAGAGTCAGTTTCAATAATGAAAACACAAACTAAACATCTGGTCTCATCTGTATTGCTATGATACTGAGATTAATGAACACTGAAGAGATGATCACACTCACCTGATACAGTCAGTGTAACAGCTTCACTGGTGTGTGAGTAGCGTGATGTTCTTCTCTCTGTTCCTCTACAGGTGTATTTTCCACTGTGAGACTCTGTAACAGAGCTGATTCTGTACTGCTGTTCATTACTGACAGCTCTGTATGAATCATCTTTAAACCAGCTGTGCTGCCAGTCAGAGACTCCTTCTCCCTGTATGTCACATCTGAGAGAGACAGTCTCTCCTCTGAACACCTGATCATCAGGCTGTATGGACACCACAGCTTTTGGTCTCTCTGTGGAAAGATTAAAAAAACATTTTCAGAACTGTTAATACTGCAGTAATTGTTTACATTGTCTAAGTGCAGTATAAAGAGAAACCTCACAGAGATAACTCACAGTATACACCTCTACTCTTTAACTGTTACTAGCACAAATAATGTTTACAACTCATACGATAAGAATGAGAGGGTTCCGGTTACGTCACCAGCATAATGGCAGCTTAAGAAAGAGTCTCTCGACTAAAACTTCGAATTATTATCAAGACGTGATCAGAATTACTACATGGAAGACGGGGCAGGTATGGAGACTAGGTTTAAGGGCAAAAACGATCCAACAACCAGAAAAACGTGACGACGAATCTGTCTCTTGTGGTAGCGCTTCGTCAGCCACCGCCACTAATCATGATGGTGGACGAGTGAAGGAAACAGCAGAAGCATCTGGAGTTGATTCTAAGAGAAATACGGGACTTTCGACAAGACTGTAAGGGTCAGATGGATGACGCAGAAGTGCGAATTGTACAGAACGAAGAAAGAATATAATTAAGGCATGGAAGAGGTTCTGGCTGAGATACTAAAACTTAAGATACAGCTTCAAGGTAGCCTAATGGACCAGTAGAGTCATTCAAGGTGAGAATCTCGAAATACCGCCCTCCACGGACATTCAGAGTGAGCGCATCATGCCTTGGGGCCGCAACCCCCCACTGGAGCACCGCCAAGATCGCTGGTCGTCCGATTTCTTAGCTACAGAACAAAGGAAGAAGTCTTGAAACTGGCATGGCAAAGGAGAGGCTTTGTGTGGAATAACAGCAAAATAAGCCTGGATCACGATTATGCGCCTGGAATCCTCATCAAACGAAGATAATACGCCGAAGCACGACGAGCATTAAAAGACAACAACATAAAGCTCCGGACTCTGTATCCAGCAAAGCTAATAGTTTTATGACGAAGGGACGGTAATCTGTGAGTCAGTAGAGGAGGCAACACGAGACATGGCGGTCTCGGGGCTACACAGTGGTCTCTCAGCCTGACAAGATTCTGGATCAGATATGGCGACTGACATGGCAACCAATAGGCTACAGGCAAGTGTCTTCAAGCGTTAGGATGGCCGGAATTGGATGACCTTTAAGCCAGGTACTAACATTAAACTTAAGAGAAAGACAGAAAGAAAAAAGAAAACAAAAAAGGTCTGGTTTTGAATTGAACGATTGAGTGGAGTTTGTATCAGTTGGACTAGTGGTCATAATGTGAGTTTCTGTTATTTCTTGTAATTTACCAAACTTATGACGCACAGAGGAGGAAACTGGATTTAATGGATAATGTAATGGATAAAGTAATTTAGTTGGGATTGATATGTGATGCCATTAAAGGCAAGTAATGGAGGGCCCTCTTAAAAGGACAAAAGATGGAGGCTTTCCCTCCAGAGGTGTTGACTTGTTTAAGGTCTGCATTGAGACCTTGTTCTGGGAACCACCAAGAACATTTCCAGTTGTTTCTATTTTTTGAACTGTTCTACTCGTATCTTGTTGATTTACAACTGTTCTTATTTTTAAGGGGATGTGTTTGTTATGCCTTAAAGAGAAGATATGGAGAGGAGGGTTTATTTACTTGTTTTTCTCTGTGTAAAGAGGAATGCAGATGGATTCTGCTATAAAAATAATTTCTTTTAAAAGAAGTGAATGGAACTTCTACAAAAGGCTGTTTGATTTGATGGCCAATCCCCAGGGTGTGCTGATTTGTGGGGGTGACCTGATTATTCGTCTGAACCCACATTTAGATTCCTCTGGATTAAGTAAACAACAAAATTCAGTTTGCAAGAGAATCAATATGGTGATGAAAGAATTAGGAATAATAGCTATCTGGAGGCAGATGTATCTATCTAGTAGGGATTATACACATTATTCTCCACCACACTTAATCTAGAATAGATTATTTTTTTTTTATTTTTAGCTGAGATAAAGTAAGGGATTGTGATATTGGTGTAATAGACCTATTTGATTATGCTCTCATTAATTTATCCATAATTTTGAATAGGAAACGTAGGTCAACATTATGGAAGTTGAATTCAAATATTTTTAATAATCTTCAGATTGTACAGAATTTGAAAACTGATATTAGAGAATATCTGGAACAAAATGATAATGGGGATATTTCACCATCTATTTCATGGGATGCTATAAAGGCCGTCATGAGGGGAAAAATAAGATTAAATAAGAAACTAAGTGCTCAGAAATGAGAACAAATGCAGGCACAACTAAAAAGCTTACAGGCAATTAATTATAATACATCCCATGCAAACAGGAAATAAATAGATTAAAGCATGAAATTAATGATAATTACAATTTGGAAATACAACAGAAACATATGTACTTGAAACAAAGAAATTATGAAGCTGGAGGAAGATCAGCAAAGCTCTTAGCCTACAGACTGCGAAAACAACAAGCGGATAGTACTATTCTTAGATTTAGAAGCCCGAAAACTAATGTGATGGAATCTAAAATAGAGAAAATACAAGATACAAGAAATTTTGAGGTTTATAATAAAGATCTGTACTCTCAACCACATGTGCCAAATGATCAACAAATTGACAAGTTTCTAGACTCCCTGGAATTACCTGTAGTAACAGATTCACAAATTGAAAGACTTATACAGAAGATCACAGCTGAGGAATTGAATTTAGCCATTTCTAGATTAAAACCAGGAAAATCCACAGGATGGATATACCTCTGAGTGGTATATTTAAAGAACAATTAGTCCCAGTCATGTTGTTGGCCATGAACTGGGTAAGAGAAACAGGTGAGATCCCACCCTCATGGAGGGAAGCAATCATTTCAGTTATACCCAAAGAGGGAAAGGATAGTCTAGATTGTGGGAATTATAGGCCGGTCAGCGTTCTCAATTTAGATTATAAATTATTCACTTCAATTTTAGCACAAAGAATTGAGACGTTTTTGCCAAACCTAATTAATTTAGACCAGACAGGATTTATACAACAGAAAAACACAGGACAACATAAGGAGAACCCTACATATAATGAGATACATTAACTGAGAAGGCATTCAGTTCGGTTAGGGGGTCCTTTTTAGTTCTAAAGAAGTTTGGCTTCCATCCTGCATTCATTAAAATAATTCAAACAATATACATTAAGCCTAGTGCAAGAATTAAAATAAATGGAGACCTCTCAAGCTCATTTGTGTTAGAACGAGGAACTAGACAAGGGTGTCCAATTTCACCTTTGTTATTCTCTTTATTTATTGAACCTTTAAGTCAGGTAACCAGAAAGTCCAGAGAAATTAAAGGAATTGAGGTATTTGGTATCGAACAAAAACTTGCATTATTTGCAGATGATGTTTTAGTGTACCTAGGGCAGCCCACTCAGTCATTCCTGGCACTGATGAATACATTAGAAGAGTATGGGGCTCTTTCAGGATATAAACTTAATATACAAAAGACTCAAGTGATTACATTAAATTACGTCCCTGCTAAAAGTCTCAGGGATGCATATAAAGTCAATTGGCAATCAATTAAAATGAAGTCTTTAGGAGTGTTTTTACCAAAAGAATTGTCAGATTTGTTTCAAGTAAACTATGGTCCTTAAATGTTAAAATAAAGACAGATATGTAAAGATGGAACCTTATCCCATGCCTCACTTTAATCAAGAGGGTAGAAACAATCAAAATGAATGTACTACCTCAATTACTTTATCTTTTTCAAAGTCTACCAGTAGAGATATCAGATCAGCAATTTAGAGAATGGGACACATGGATTTCCCGGTTTATTTGGCAGGGACATAAACCTAGAATTAAGTATATGACACTACAGCAGGGAAAAGAAAAAGGAGGAATCTCCCTCCCCTGTTTGTGATTATTTTTATGCTTCTCAATTAAGGCCTGTAATATGTTGGAGTAGTGAGCACTATATAGCAAAATGAAAGGAAATTGAAAATGCATTGGCAGTGAGTTTCCCATAGCAAGCCATGATAGTTCACAGAGCATTAATGAAACAGCTTTTGGACAGGCAGAATACCTGGATCAATCTAACAATGAACATTTGGGAAAGGATAAATACTTTAAATGGGATACAAGATTTAATAAGATGGTTGAAATGGTGTGCCTATGATAGTTTCCCCCTAATAAAGAAGACAAAGGCTTTAAAGTATGGGCAGTATTTCAGTCTTTAAAAGAAAAATATGGACTGGAACAGAAAGATTTATTATAGATATCTTCAAGTGCAATGTTACTTCAGTGAATCTTTCAAATATGTAAATCCACAAGCTATAGAGACAGGACTCTCTCTACAGGATTATCTCTATCTCTTTGTAAGAAAAATAATACATTTTATATTAAGGAAAAGTGGGAGAAGGAGGGGAACATATCACTGTCAGAGGATAATTGGGAAAAAATATGTCAACATAAGTGGGCAACAAGAAGTTCCTTAACTTGAGAACTTTGCTAGAAAAATGCCCCTCGATTCTTTGTTACACCTGTGCAGAAATGACACCAAGGTTCAGGGATCCAACTGCTGGAGAATGTGTAATTCAGCCAATGCAAATCATTTCCATATCTTTTGGGAATGTATGGTTCTGTCTGGGTATTGGAAAGCTATCCATCAGGCTCTCTGTACTATATTTCAGATGAATATACACTTTGACTTCGGTTTTCTTTATCTGGGAAATCATTCGTTGGACTTAGGTCAAAATGATAAGAAATTGTTGAAGGCCTGAAATTTATATTATGGAAAAGCTTACTTATTGCTTACGAATTAAGTTTGGCAAATTCTGTCAGATTTGGTCTAAGTGGCTAGTACATATAAGACCCTGGTGCCCAGAACTTACATAGGTTTTTTATGACCTATCGTTTTATTTCCTCTCCTCTCAATTAAAGAACACACTTCCCCTTTTTTAAAATGTAAATAGTTTTTAAGGAGCTAATTTGAAGGGAAAGTCAGAAATTTAAAATGTAACCTTTTTTTTCTTCTCCTCTCCCTCTATAATGATTATTGATATTGATGGTATTATCAAATATGTTTATCAAAAGAAAAGCAAAAATTACAAAAAGAGGATTGTGTGTATGTATGTATTTATGTGTATATTTGTGTATATATGTATATAAAAGCAGACAAACATTGAAAGTAAAGCAACTGAGTAGGATCATAATGGAACTGTCCTTAGATAGTCATAATCATGGTGTGAATTGAAGTACTGTTACAGTTGTTTGATATAATGTGAATTTTGTATTTTCTTCTATGTTCTTTTCAAAAGACTTTCCCCAATAAAAAGAACATTACCAAAAAAGATAAGAACGAGAAACAAAATGTTCTTCAATTAAATTGGTCGTTTGCTGCATAAATAAACACCTGCAGTGCACATGAGATCTACTACACTGGCATTTCAGGCTCCTGTAGTGTCTACTAGAGAGCACTGAGTATAGTTGTACTGCAGGTGTTCCTTTTTCATTGGTGTTCTTATCAAAGTACATTCAGATTAAACAAATACTATTTTATTAAATTCATCATATCTGTACATTTTGCTATTACTTAAATATTACATGCTGAATACTGATTATAAAACACTAAACCACCTTTTGAGGCAAGAGCACAGTCTTATTCCACAACAGGATTGATATACTGTAATAAAAACATTATTATTTGTTAGTACTAATTACTCATTTTTGAAGCTATTAAATGATAAACATTACAGAAAATGCAGTGAGGACACAAAAGTATTGATCTTACCTTTCACTGTGAGAGTAACAGGATTGCTGGGTTGTGATGATGAGGGTCTGTTATCTCTCTGTCCTTTACACCAGTACTGACCCTGATCCTGATCTGCTGCTGATCTGATGGTGAAGGTGTTTGTCTGAGACTGATAGACTGCAGTTCTACTGCTGCCTTTATACCACTGATATCTCCAGTTACTGTAAGACTCTATCTCACACTTCAGAGTGACTGACTCTCCAGTGAACACAGGACTCCATTTGGGTTCTACAGTCAGTGTAGCTCTGGGTAAAGCTGTGAGAACAGAGGAGAGGAGCAAAAAGATTAGTGTTGTGTATTTAAAGTTTTTTTTTGTTTGTTTTAAATAAATTTCTTGGATTTTTAAAATTCATATTATGATTAATGTGTCTAATATGCCAGATATCACTTATGTTAGCAATATAAATAACTTTATAGTTTTTAATTATAATTACCCCTAATACCTCTACTTCAAAGACGCTTTCCAATGATGGTTTAACATGACTGGAGAAGGTTAAATGTGAGTACAGTATATCATATATTGTCAGCGCAGGCACTGAAATATCACTGTGATGAATATTTCCCATGTTTAAAGGGCCCATATAACAGAAAACTGAATGTCCCTCATGTTGCAAATAAAATATGTTGATGTAGTAGGTAAAAAATTATTACAGTTTCAAAGCGTGTTATTCACTCCTGAGTCCACACAGTCCATATATGAAAACTAAGCTGTAAAAGAAGAATTTTTGAATGTATTGTTTTTTAGCCCCACCCATTCATGTTAAAAGGAGTGCTTCAACTAGTTTTCTGAAAGAACCACAGCCAATCAGAACAGAACTCATTTATGTATATCAGACACAGCAACAAAAGCAGCCAGCATAATTCTAAGGGAAAGAGAGCAGTTGGAAAATAGTCATGTAAATCTGTTAATGTTTTTATTAAATAAACATACATAAACTTTAAAATAAGATTGGGTAACAGGGAGGAACAGGTCACTGCTGTCCTGACAGTATCTAATTAATGAACATGTGTGTTATACAGTTTAACATAAAACTAAGAAGGGAGAAAAATAGTAATAACATTAGTTTTATCTACTTTCATAAAATTTTGTGTAGAATGGAATTAAAACTGGTTGCTAGAACAATATTGTTTTATTATTATTATTATTATTATTATTATTATTATTATTATTTTGCATTTTCTGTGATGTTAATCTACATAAAATCCTCAAGTTACATAGATAAAACTTTAGCAACAAAAAAATAAATAAAAAATCTTACTCTAAAATCAGAACTGAAACAGCTGATATATTGAAACATTAGTATATGCTGGTTCTAATTTCTGAATCAGTATGGAGAAATTTAATAATCTGAAAAATTACATTCAATTAATTAAATGCAGCTCACACTGTAAGGAACACTTCACACTGCAGTGATCTAATGTGTTCCTTACATACATTAGGCTTCTGGGAGAAAACTCATCTTGTCAAAGAAGTTAAAATGTTGAATTTTAATTTAATTGAATTTTAATTTAATTAGTAATTGACTTGTTTGCAAAGCATGTTGGGAAAGTGGCCAGTGCTTTGTGCAGCCTGTCTCTGAGTATTATACTGATGAAGTTGGAGCTTCCCAGCAGTTTTATTTTTTCCTTAAGTTTTATTAGTTTTTGTTAATTTATTTTATATAGTTTTATTCATGCATTCACAGCCATGTATATTCATAGTATTTACTGAGGTTAATGATCTCTGAAGAGATGATCTCACTCACCTGATACAGTCAGTGTAACAGCATCACTGGTATGTGAGTAGCGTGATGTTCCTCTCTCTGTTCCTCTACAGGTGTATTTTCCACTGTGAGACTCTGTAACAGAGCTGATTCTGTACTGCTGATCTTTACTGACAGGAGTGGATGAAGCATCTTTAAACCAGCTGTACTGCCAGTTAGAGACTCCTTCTCCCTGTATGTCACATCTGAGAGTGACAGTCTCTCCTCTGAACACCTGATCATCAGGCTGTATGGACACCACAGCTTTTGGTCTCTCTGTGGAAACAAAATAAAACATTTTCAGAACCATTAATTCTGCAGTAATTGTTTACATTATCTATGTGGACTATAAATCATGATTATTTTTCAGTAGTAGCTCACATAATGCACCTCTACACTTTGATTACTTAAAGATTACATGCAGAATACTTATATTATAAAATACAATACCATTTCCAAAAAAGTTAGGACGCTGTATAAAATGTAAATAAAAACAGAATGCAACGATGTTCAGGTCATTTAAACCCTATATTTAATTTAAATTAATACAAAGACAACACATCAAATGGTGAAACTGAGAAATGTTATTGTTTTTTGAAAAATATATGCCTTTTTTGAATTTGATGCCAGCATGTTCCAAAAAAAAGGCTTTAAAAATAGAAAAAATAAAATGATCATCTTATCCCCAAACCAAGGTTGATATATAGTATTAAAATAATGATACATGAACTAATGAACTAATGAACTAATAAACTATGAGAACTAATTTTGTAATCAGTACTGATCTATTTTGCTAAACTGTTGTGTGACACTTGATGATGTGTGTTCTGATCAATAACATCACGGTCTGCAACCAAATCACACAAACTAAAGTGTGGTCCTTCACCTTTTTCATTTGATCAATGAGTAAAATAGAGATGGGGCATTTCAGTACTGAAATATTGATACTTCTAATCCTGATGTTTCTTTTTGAGAATCTGTTCTTACATGACAAAATGGATACTAGGTGTTTTCTTTAAGCAGTAAACTGAATATACATCAGTATTATTGAAATGATGGTGGGAAAAAAATAGCAAATAAATGTGTAGGATGGGAACTTTTCTTTCTGCCTTCTCCCTCTGCCTTTCTCACTCACAGGGCACAGACAGCCATATGAGATGCAGTGAAAGCTCATTTGGCGTTATTTACCTAAATAGTTTATTTAATACTAAGGCTTTCAAATGTACCTTTTAATGTCCCCCCTTTTACTGGTTTTCATTCCTAAATAACAAAGAATTCTCTCAGTATTCAGTTATTGTTTTGTATTGGATTAAAAAGAAATTGTGGCATCATGCATCCCTTGAGTAAAACTAGCTAGAGCTCCCCCTGCTGGATATTTACAGACATAAGCTTCCTGTGCATTCTTCACAAACTGTTGTAATCAAATGCAGCTCCGTTTGGGCTTTCTTACACACATGACAGTCAAAGCAGTATTTAGTGTTGATATAAAAACTAAACCAAAACTATTTCGTTTTTAAGGAATGATTAACACTGTTCTCATACATGAGTCGCATTTCATCTTTACATTCAGAATCATTCAGAATCTCTTTGTATGTGCATTAAATTAATGTAAATGAACTCTTATAATCAATCACAATTACACCAATGACATCATGTACGCATGATAGCACTGCTGGCTGTGAAGAGTCTACCACCAGGACTAATAAATGGAGGTAAAGAATACAGTAGATCATTGCAGTGTTTTTGCTGTAAATTAACATCAGTTTATTACAGTAAATAATAAATAAATGCTTGATTAATTACTTAATTTACACTAAAACTTTACATTTAGATTTACTAATTACTTAAATTAATTAACACCCTCTTTATTATAATTAATTCATTGATGAATAATAATAAAGATGTGTACATTAGTTTAGATTAATCTGACTGAATAAAATCTAACAGGCTATAATGAATAGGTTACAATGCAGCTGCTGTAGGTAAATGGGTGATAGAAACAGACTGGGCACAGTGTGGCATCAAGTAGCATCAAAGTGGCATCAAAAACATACTAGAACTGGCAGGTTGTGAAGAAGGTGGATCATCATACACTGTATGGCCAAAAGTATGTGGACACTGGTTCTAATTATTTATTTAAGGTGTTTCAGTCCCTGCTAACAGTATGTCTCTATAAACACACAAACACAAGAATTGTGTATCAGGAACTTCATGATGAGTTTCCAAGCAGCTACACACAAGCCTAAAAAGGCACAATACCAGGCTTCAGCTGATGTGATGTAAAGCACACTACCTCTGGGCAGTGGATAAAGTTCTCTGGAGTGATAAATTACACTTGACTATCTGAAAGTCTGACTGAGTCTGGGTTTGGCAGGTCCCAGGAAAAAACTACCTGTTGAATGCGTAGTGCCAAGAGCAAAGTTTGGCAGAGGAGGGATAATGGTCTGGGGCTGTTTTTCAGGGTTTGGGCCTCTTATAGTACCAGTGAAGGGTGATGTTAATGCTACAGCATACAAAGACATTTAAGACAATAACATGCTTTCAACTTTGTGGCAGCAGGTTGGGGAAGACCCTTTCCTGTTCCAGCATGACTGTGCACTTGTGAACAAAGTGAGCTCCATAAAGACATGGTTTGATGAGCTTAGAGTGGAGGAACCCCAGTGGCCTGACCTCAACCCCACTGAACACCTTTGGGATTAATTGGAACGTCGATTGTAAGCCAGGCCCTCTCATTGAACATCAGTGTCTGATCTCACAAATGTTCACATCGTGCAAAGTGTAGCTATCATCCTGTGACATTTCTTATACTTTAAAAGATATTTTTCAATTATAAATATAAAACATACATTTTTATGCATCCATGATGGGAAATGCACAGAAGATTAGCAGCTGTGCCTCCCTGGTATTAATTTACACATGCAACTGCCATCCTCAGGCATAATTTGCAGTCTTGGTAAATTACACTGTGCTAAATTCATCTGTTTGCATTGACACTGCACTATATTTTGCATGCTTAGAAAGAAATGCCCCAAAGTACATGAATGCATGCACGATAAACATGATGAAGATAAACAAACTCACCTGACAAAGAGAGTTTAACAGGATCACTGGATCTTGTGGTTCCCTTGCAGGTAAATTCTGTGCTGTAATCTGCAGTCATCTGAAACGTGTATTCACTTCGTTCTTCAGAGCGATGAACTTCTTTCCCATTGTTAAACCAGCTATAAGTCCACGTACGACCTTCTCCCCCCGGGATTTCACATTTTAGAGTGACAGTCTCTCCTATATTTATTTCTTTTCGACCTGGAGGGTCTTTAATTATAACTGCTGGCTTATCTGTGACAACAACAAACATTTATCCTTAAAGGAAAGACATCAGATCTACACTGATCAACTAAACATCATAGAAACTTTGATAAGCTTAATTTACATATTATACTGATCTCAAACATGCAATTTTACATGTGAGCCAAATTTCACAGCCATCTATTAAAACAAAGATTTAAATTCTGAATGTATATGAATTTAAATTGAAAATGTATGTGAATACATGTGAGTGATTCACCTTGAGTTTGTCCACTGTGGATGAGGACAATCAGCACTAAAGGAGGGAAACAGAGGATATGATGCATTAATATGAAATATTAACAGGTAGAATTAATGAGTTTGAATGGGTCGAATGGAGCTGGAGATTCAGTTCAACTTAAAGTCAGTCCTACACACACAGTCCTCATATCTTTTCCTCCCACCTAACTTTATTTTCCACTACTGTATGAAAATAATATAAAAATATATATATATCACACACACACACACACACACACACACACACACACTCTGGCTAACACTTAGCAGGTTACATCTGCTTTGACCAGCAGGAGGCAGCTGATTTTTTCCCCCCTTACCCTTCGGTGACCAGTTCATAAAAACACCACTAGGGGGAGCTAAGAGGCTAAATAGTATGTATATTGCATGAAACAAAAACATTCCTAAACCTCAACACTCATGACATTAAAAATGTCATCTATGAATATGAATATGCATAATTATGCTAATTTTAAAACCCTCTTCCTGTCCTATTTCTAAACCCTGCCCCTCACACCAGTTTCATGCATACTATCTCTATCTATGAACAGACTGAAATGAAGGCAGACCAGCAGCAATAATAAGATCCCACTATAACTTTCATAATTAGAAGGATTCTGTCTTCCGGTCACTCTTGCACCAGTCATTCAATTTCACTCGCTCAGATTTTGAGTCTTTATCCTCTAAACGTGCCTCAGTGAGCTGGAATTGCTGGTGGTTTAGCTTTAACATTGTCCTCTGGTATTACAAGGATATAAATTAAAAAATAGCTTAAGCTAACAGCTCCACACACAAAAACACATATTTATTTGCTCAGATTTGAGTCTTTATTTTCTAAACTTGTGGCAGTGAGGTTTTAATGAGCTGTTATGAACCTGTGCTGTGGTGAAACCACTGCATGCTAAGCTACTGTATGTTGGTGCTTGTGGCTCATACCACTTTGTGGCTTTTGTCAGGGCCTGTCACATCTTCTCACCATATTTGGTATATGGGGCTCTGATAGGTTCAAGCACATCCATACAAATCTAAGCTGCTGTGTAGTGCCCCACAAACCATCAGAAGAACTAAGAATAAAAAATGTGAACTGTGAACTGTCCTATAGTAACACAACTGATAGAAATATCAGTCGACATAACCATAATAAGCCACTCAAGAACTCTTATCTATTTAAAAAACACATTTTGTGGGTGTAGAGGGTCTTTGTATCGTCATGTAGATCTCAAAGCAAAAGCTTTTCATTCTTTGTTGTTTCACACATTACAGTTTCTGTCACCCTGTGATTGTAAACTTATTTTATGTACTAAAAAGAGTGATTCAAATGTTTATGATTTCCACATGAATTAAATATATTACATCAATATATTTATTGGTAAAAGTGAGTCAACATTAATACAAATTGGTGTTGATGTAATATATATATTTTTAAAATCCGGACACATTTGAAAAAAGTGAATTAAGTAAATGCATTGCATCGGCTTGAGAGTGTCTACAACACAACAGCAGTACTGCAGTACTGACACTAATACATGATTAGAGTCTGATATATACTCTGTGATATGATCTGAATTAAAATGTACAATAAAACACATAAGCGACAGAGTATTGAAAATATAGTCAAAGACATAAATCAAGTGGAACATGGATTCACTAAAAGATGCCTTCATTCTGCAGTTAATTCTTAGAATTTTCATCAAAATACCTCATAACAATGCAGACTGGATGCTATGCTAATAATTTACTGTAATAAACATGTCAAAGGACCCCCAGCTGAAACTGAAGCTCTGTGCACTCTGACTTCAGCATGAAAGAAAAGCTTTTAAACTATCTGAACTACATTCAGTTACTGAATCACACAGAAGCTGATCACTCAGAACCCTCAGACTGAATATTAACAACTTCATACAGCAGCTCTCACTCTAATGAAGACATAAGAGAACATTTACTCACAGAGTATTACAGAGAGAGACCTGAACTCCATACTGTCCCCGTAATGACTGACTGACTGAACAATGCTCTGTGTTCAACACTCATCACTTCCTGAGAGAGAGAAGAAATTTGCATATTAAATATGTAAATGTACACTAAATACTTTAAAACATGTTTCAAATATTCCTCTGACCCTCCAAGTTAAAAGTTAAGTGCAATGGAAATGACACCCCATCAGTGATTGTACCAGTTTAACTGATTTTAGACACAGCTGTAAAGGGATAAACCTCTTCACTTCAAATTAGCCAATGAAAGAAACTTGATTGACCAATTAGAGAGTTTGCAATGAAACTGTTGAAATATGTGATGATTATGAGCCAGATATATTAGTTCAACTCATTTTGATTGTAGTCTAGTTTGTTCCTGATCAAACAAGGCAGGAACAAAATGTAAATACTGTGCCACTGAAAAACGAGAACATACAGACATACAGGGGCAGATTTTCGCCTTTAAAGGCACTCGCATGTAACATGACACCCATATGTTTCATATCAAAATGCTTCGTTATCTACTTTCCAAAACTGATGCAGCAACTTCAGCGGCTGTAAAAGCCATTTCACACTTGTCTCCAATGAGGACTGAATGAAGAATAAAGGGTCTGTGACATGATGCGTCAGTCGTTAGTGATTTCCTGCGTGTCTGTTGGTCAGTTTCACACAAAATGTAGACAGACACACAAATCCAGCAATTACACACGGTGAGAGAAAGACACTGTGTTTCTCAAACCCTCTTCTCAGCCTCACAACTCCAGATTGAGTCACATACAGTCTCACAATAAGTTGGAATGGTAAGGGCGACTCTACAGATTCAGGAAATGCTTGAACCGTATGTCTGCACTGCATTAGCGCAAAGATAGAGAAGCATATACAGAAGCATCAAATTTGATTTGCGGGTGAGTTTGTGCACCCCAGAGTGTTAAAATTAATAATATCAGGATCACAGTGTCACATGGCTGAACTGATGCCTAATGTTGCATGTACTGATTTTGCTAAGTGATAATGTTACTAATCAAGCATTATGACCCGGTCTAGGGTCAGGCTGTAACAGAAAAAGAGAGTGGGCTCTCTCCCCAGACCTGCTGACAGGCCAAACACTGGACACAATGAAAACCAGAAAATGGCAGGTTTATTTGCTTCAAAAGCTGGGTTGATGGCTTCAGGGACGAGCATATGCCGAAATAACAAACAAAACAACTAATGATTACAAACCTAACTAACTAAACCTGAAAACAAAACAAAAATACAAAGGACTACCCTATCTCCCTGCTCATCTCCTACTTTTTAAATGTTCACAAAGTCTAATCAAGCAGTCACAGCAAAACAGACTGACGCTGGTCTGGAGATGTTCTTCCGGGTCACATCAGAGGGAAGAGAGCCCTGAACATCTTCCAAGATGGTGGCTTGGTGACCTCTTATACGTCAGTGTTCCCCCCGTGTGGCCAATCACAGACCTGCACATCATAGGAAAACGAGGGAAAACACTGTAAATGGCCACAGAAAGACTCAGAAACACTAGTCTAATGCGTTTGTGAAGTTAGTTAGATACCAAACTTGATAAACCCACCAAATTTATTCAAATTGATGTTTAAAAAAATTGTATTCTGTTAAAACCATAGTCAGTTATAATATAAAATATAAAAACCTATCCTGAACCTGAGATTATGTTGACCACTGTGTTAAATCTGCCATTCGATGTGATGTTTACTTTGTAAAATCATTAACATCACCAAAACAACCGAGATCTATGACAAGCTGTAGTCTGAGGGTTTTACCATCTTAAAACACAAGGCGCAAATGATCCCCAATTAAAACAATACAGAACTGTTTATGATGAAACAATAAATAAACATAGTTTATGTATCTCTCCTTCTGCTCATTTTCTCACCTGAAATGTCTTTAATAGTGTTCTATTTCTAAAAACATCGCTATCAATCCACATCACTGCTGAAGAAGACAGAAGTCAGTCTAATGTTAACATGGCATTTTGGCTATGGGAGCTAATCAGTGGGCTAGCTGATGTTGGCACCACAGATCCTGAAGTAAAAATACCATTATTTTGGAAAAATGTAATACTTTTCTATTAGTTTTCAATCTTTTACATGAAAATCATGTAATGCACCTACTTCTTCACAAAATAAGCAGTCTAATTCTACAGTCAAATATTCAGGAAAGGTGAGGAAAAGATGGAAATGAAGTGCTCCCAAGCTTATTTTGGTAGAATAGCAACGTGTGACTAGAATCTGACCCAAGCATCTAATGTTCTTTGCAACAAAAACACATTGCAGTATCATTCATAAAAGTGCACAGAAAGTTAAGTTACAGTTTCATGAGAGGAAAGTGAGAATTGCTGACTTTTGTTTGTGGTCAACAACAGTGTTGCGTGGCCTACAAAATGGTTTCCGCTCTGCTTGTATGTTGAACAGGAATTGGTAGCTGAAATATTTATTGGCATGTAAATGTACACTAAGTACTTTAAAACATGTTTCAAATATTCCTCTGACCCTCCAAGTTAAAAGTTAAGTGCAATGGAAATGACACCCCATCAGTGATTGTACCAGTTTAACTGATTTTAGACACAGCTGTAAAGGGATAAACCTCTTCACTTCAAATTAGCCAGTGAAAGAAACTTGATTGACCAATTAGAGAGTTTGCAATGAAACTGTTGAAATATGTGATGATTATGAGCCAGATATATAAGTTCAACTCATTTTGATTGTAGTCTAGTTTGTTCCTGATCAAACGAGGCAGGAACAAAATGTAAATACTGTGCCACTGAAAAACAAGAACATACAGACATACAGGGGCAGATTTTCACCTTTAAAGGCACTCGCATGTAACATGACACCCATACGTTTCATATGAAAATGCTTCGTTATCTACTTTCCAAAACTGATGCAGCAACTTCAGCGGCTGTAAAAGCCATTTCACACTTGTCTCCAATGAGGACTGAATGAAGAATAAAGGGTTTGTGACATGATGTGTCAGTCGTTAGTGATTTCCTGCGTGTCTGTTGGTCAGTTTCACACAAAATGTAGACAGACACACAAATCCAGCAATTACACACGGTGAGAGAAAGACACTGTGTTTTTCAAACCCTCTTCTCAGCCTCACAACTCCAGATTGAGTCACATACAGTCTCACAATAAGTTGGAATGGTAAGGGAGACTCTACAGATTCAGGAAATGCTTGAACCGTATGTCTGCACTGCATTAGCACAAAGATAGAGAAGCATATACAGAAGCATCAAATTTGATTTGCGGGTGAGTTTGTGGACCCCAGAGTGTTAAAATTAATAATATCAGGATCACAGTGTCACATGGCTGAACTGATGCCTAATGTTGCATGTACTGATTTTGCTAAGTGATAATGTTACTAATCAAGCATTATGACCCGGTCTAGGGTCAGGCTGTAACGGAAAAAGAGAGTGGGCTCTCTCCCCAGACCTGCTGACAGGCCAAACACTGGACACAATGGAAACCAGAAAATGGCAGGTTTATTTGCTTCAAAAGCTGGGTTGATGGCTTCAGGGACGAGCATATGCCGAAATAACAAACAAAACAACTAATGATTACAAACCTAACTAACTAAACCTGAAAACAAAACAAAAATACAAAGGACTACCCTATCTCCCTGCTCATCTCCTACTTTTTAAATGTTCACAAAGTCTAATCAAGCAGTCACAGCAAAACAGACTGACGCTGGTCTGGAGATGTTCTTCCGGATCACATCAGAGGGAAGAGAGCCCTGAACATCTTCCAAGATGGTGGCTTGGTGACCTCTTATACGTCAGTGTGCCCCCGTGTGGCCAATCACAGACCTGCACATCATAGGAAAACGAGGGAAAACACTGTAAATGGCCACAGAAAGACTCAGAAACACTAGTCCAATGCGTTTGTGAAGTTAGTTAGATACCAAACTTGATAAACCCACCAAATTTATTCAAATTGATGTTTAAAAAAATTGTATTCTGTTAAAACCATAGTCAGTTATAATATAAAATATAAAAACGTATCCTGAACCTGAGATTATGTTGACCACTGTGTTAAATCTGCCATTCGATGTGATGTTTACTTTGTAAAATCATTAACATCACCAAAACAACCGAGATCTATGACAAGCTGTAGTCTGAGGGTTTTACCATCTTAAAACACAAGGCGCAAATGATCCCCAATTAAAACAATACAGAACTGTTTATGATGAAACAATAAATAAACATAGTTTATGTATCTCTCCTTCTGCTCATTTTCTCACCTGAAATGTCTTTAATAGTGTTCTATTTCTAAAAACATCGCTATCAATCCACATCACTGCTGAAGAAGACAGAAGTCAGTCTAATGTTAACATGGCATTTTGGCTATGGGAGCTAATCAGTGGGCTAGCTGATGTTGGCACCACAGATCCTGAAGTAAAAATACCATTATTTTGGAAAAAATGTAATACTTTTCTATTAGTTTTCAATCTTTTACATGAAAATCATGTAATGCACCCACTTCTTCACAAAATAAGCAGTCTAATTCTACAGTCAAATATTCAGGAAAGGTGAGGAAAAGATGGAAATGAAGTGCTCCCAAGCTTATTTTGGTAGAATAGCAACGTGTGACTAGAATCTGACCCAAGCATCTAATGTTCTTTGCAACAAAAACACATTGCAGTATCATTCATAAAAGTGCACAGAAAGTTAAATTACAGTTTCATGAGAGGAAAGTGAGAATTGCTGACTTTTGTTTGTGGTCAACAACAGTGTTGCGCGGCCTACAAAATGGTTTCCGCTCTGCTTGTATGTTGAACAGGAATTGGTTTGCCTTGCTTGCAGCTGAAATATTTATTGGCAAAGGTGTTTATCTCTGCATTATCCATGGTTTCACAGTATGAAGCACACAAGATGCATGTTCAAAATAATTGTGAAAGCACTTATGATTCACAGATACAATTAACACTTTTAATATAGAAACAATGCAAGGATTGGACAAAATTGCAAAATTGCAAATACTGCAAGGGTTGATTGAATGTGCATGAATTTGTTCCTGGAGGGGTTGGTTTCACTTCTGGGGTTGATGAGAGGTATAACTGACCCTGTCCCTTGTTGCTCTGGCCACAAGCTGGAGAGTGTATGTGCATGATTTACTGCGAAGTGTGACATGTAAGCTCACAGTGAGCTTCCACTGGAGTTCCACTGGAACTTCCACTTAAGTTATTTGAGGTTTGCGTTCCATTTCTTCTTTTCTGCTCCAATTTATTTATTTGTAATTTAAATGAAATGCTGAGTTGAGGCCTGCTTTCTCACAGAGCATCTTTTTGTTCATTAGCTGAAGATGTTATTGCCACTGTTTAACTAGAACAAAAGTCAAACCACAACTACCTAAATAATTCCTCTCTGCTCTAAAACCTCAGACATTCTACTTATAGACCGGGTCTATGTCGTGGTAATAGTTTCCAGACATGCTAAAATGTGACTATTGGCTGTACACAGTACTGCAGACAACAGCTCAGTATTATTAAACAGTAAGCTGTGATTATTAATATTTATTTTTTTTACTAGTTTTCTTATGTTCAGATTACATGGACAGATGATAATTTATTATTTTACTGATGAAAGGTGAATATTGTAAATCTGGCTTTTGATTACAACAGTTTATGATGACAGTAATTTTATATGTGGAGCAGAATTGACTTTATTGATGTTGCTTCATTACTTCATCATCCCACCGTGTTTAAATAATGTGAACGTGTGCATAAATGTTCAAGCTTGCACTGTACTGTTTCTGAAATGAGAGAGCACAAGGCTTTTTGCACCTCCTCTACTGGTCACACTCAGAAAGCTTAAGTTGAAAATAGACAAACCACAATGTTACTGATGTTGTGACAGAAAAAGCCCAAACTGTTTGTTAAAGATATGATGTTAAACATCGCCAGAATAATGTCAAATATAATATTAACCATTATGTTAGTCATAGGTCAAAAAAAAAAACCTCAGGGGATAATGCTGGGTTGAGGGTGGTGGTGGTGGTGGTGCGGGGGTTATTATGAAGAGTAGCTCTTCTCACCTTTTAGGTATCACATATTCTGTGAACAGAGTGCAACTTATTATTTGTTTTATAGAACACAGTTCTATATATTTTTTATTCTATCATTTTTCTGTTTCTAGTAAAATACATAGTGACCTAACACAGCCCTCTTCCACTATAGGAAATGACAGATTATTGACACTTCTTGAAATGTTAGTTGTTTAGCCAGCATTTTATTCCCCTAACAAAATGATCAAATTACCAAAGACAACATGTAAGATATCAGACATGTTACCATCACATTAGCACCACTGTTAGCAACACTACTGGCAATGTAAACCCACTTTACGCAGCTTCTGACACACAGTTCTTGAACTGTATTGCTTCCAGAGGCAGGTTGGAGCTCAGTGGTGGGTGATGTGCATTGTGGTTGAGCTGTTGTTGCTCCTACATGCTTCCATGTTACAATAATAGCACTTACAGTTGACTGGAACAGATCTGTTATGGCAGAAACTTCACAAATTAGTGATAAACATGGCATCCTGTGACATTGTCTGAAAAAACCATTGTTAATTTGGCTATAAATGTGGTGATAAGTAAGAGTAAAGTAGAGCCTCTGGCTGTTTCACTACCAGTTTTTGCATTTAAAGTCACTGAGCTCTTCAGTACAACCCATTCTACTGCAAGTGTTTGTCTATGGAGATTGCATTGCAATTTACACACCTGTTAGCAATGAGTGTGGCTCAAACACCTGAACTCAATAATTAGGACAGGTGTCCACATAACTTTGGCATTGGCTTACCTCTCTGGTAGGAGTAACAAAATAACATTAAAACAAAACACTCCTGTGAAATCTCCTCGTGAGCTAACTGGCTAGCCTTGCAAACTTTTCAATGCAAAATATCTTTGACTTGTTTGAACATAATGCACATAAAGTTTGTGAAGATTTGTTTACTTGTCTATAAACTTTGGTGTAGAGATGTGTTGTGTTGTAGTGCCTTTCTTTTGTTTTCTTAGCCATGTACCCTTTAGCATAAGAAGTAGCCAGCTGGCTAAGTAAATCTATGGATTGTTGTATTAGCTGTCATAGATAACAGATGGAGTATTTTATTTATTGTGGGCAAGTTCTGCTGCTGAAGTCGACACTTGTGCTTACTCTGTCCTTTCGACAGCTCATTGAACACCCTTCACTTGAGCTAGTATGATAAATATGGCCCTTAAGATGGCGTCAAAGATTACCCTGAGGGGAAATGACGAGGCCAAGCGGAGACAGACGTGCTAAAACTAGTAGTGAAACAGCCAGAAGCTGTTTTTTCCTCTTAATTATCACCACATTTACAATTACAAATGCATGCTTAATGATTATTAAGTATTACTATAATATTAACATACAGATCAAACAATGAACTTCAATGACAAATAATGTAAAGAAAAACATTGTAAAAATTGTTTGTTTCCATATTTTAATACTGACATGATACCATTAGATATATGATAATCGAATCATGCTTTGTTTCTTTAGCTTTTTATGTTAGAAGTTTAATATGTGCTGGACATTTATGTGACCTATGTTGGCTGTAGTTTCTTAATGTTTTCCCCTACTTGTCAGTCTGAATTTGTACTCTTTGAGACAGACCTCCAAACCAAGTACTCACTTCTTCCCAGTATATCCTGAAGTAAGATCCTTAGACCCACTGGTACATATTTTATCTGTATCTATCCAGCCCTTTATTTTCTTTACTTCAAGATTGATCATGGATTGTGAAAAAAGGAGGTACAACCCTCCTCTGTGCTACATGCTTAAAAAATCATTCATGTCACTTGTACGTGCTCAAAACAGCACAGATCATTACTTATATACTGCCACCTAGTGTTTGTCCGGTGTGCTGCATGCACATACATATTTCAACAATGAGGATCAGTGAGGGTCATGCTGGGAACTCTGTCAGAGACATCCACCCCTATCCCCAACGCAACATAAACAACAACAATAATAATAATAATAATAATAATAATAATAATAATAATAATAATAATACAAACAAACAGACATCGTAGCCTCTCTCATTAAGTTCCAGCATTGCACACACTGCTTATATAGAAAACTATTATATAAAGGGTTTCCAACTCCACTAGTCAGTTCAGTTGGTCAGTTTCTTCCACACACTCTTTAGACTTCCTAACTAGTAAGTTAGTCTGAGTGTTTTGTGTGTATGGATTAGATTATTCATGAAGAGAAATGCAATCCTAAAAATTAGCAACTAACCAAAGTTAATTTTCTCCATATTAACACAAAAAGGCATTAAATAGCTCAAGCTGGCAACCCAGAATATATGGTACTGAAATGCCTCTACAGTCCTGTTCCTGGAGATCTTCCACCTGTAGAGTTTGATAGTAGAGCTTCCGGCTTGAGAAGTGGGTCTAAAACAGCTGCTGGGAGTATGAACCACATCTAGGGTATAAATTAGTGATTGTGTGATGAAAAAACAAAGACAATTTTATGTTCAACATTTTTCTGAGACAGGAGTGCTTCAAAATAACTACCATCATTCCCATGCCAAAGAAATCATCTGTGTCTTGCCTCAATGACTACCAACACATAGTGTTTACTCCGGTCATCGTAAAGTGCTTAGAGCGGTTGGTAATGATACACATAAGAAGTCTTCCTTCCACACTGGTACAAGAACCAGGACACTGAAGACATTCATAATCATGATGTGTACATTCAGAGTAGATGCACGAACAGAACATGGAGGGAACTGCAGTTTATTGTTCTCATAAAATGTACTGAACACAAAGTAGACAGAACAGAATTACACTTCAGTTATGTTTAGCTTTTGAACAAAAGGAGCTATGATTGTTACTGGTTTCTGATAATAATCATGTAGACTCACAGTGCACTGTGACTCACACCAGTACACTCCAGTGTGGGATGTGTAGAGGGAGCTGATGTTGCATGTAGATCCTGTAACTGATCCCCAGCCTGATGAACAATCTGACACCTTCTCACTGAGTGTGTATCGTCTCACTCTCCATCCAGTAGAGTCACTCTGTCCCTCACAGCTCAGTGAGAGAGAGTCAGTAATAAAGTGTTGAGTTCTGCTGGGACTGACCATCAGAGAGACTGCAAAAGATGGAAAATGTAGACATAGGACCATATATATGTGGTAGGGCAAAGTATTTGGAAGCTTTTATTATGATAGGTGCAATATTCCTTTGGAGGCTTTTATTGTGGTAGTCTTCCTATTCTCCATAATTCTCCCCCTAGTAATTGGCTGCAGGTGTCTAATTCCTTGAATGGCATTTCTTTGTTGGCCTTTGGTGCTGTTTATTGTGACCTGCTAAGACAGCAGTTGAATCTCTCTGTATTTTTGTTGGTGCTGTGGACAGCTTAAGTTGTTGGGTAGTAAAGTGTTACTCCTTTCCTCTTTATTGAGTAGGCCCTAATCTTATCCTACAGGAGGTGTTTGTTCCAGTGAGCCTATACTTGACCCTAGATTAGTTGGCTACTTTGTGGTGAAGGCCTGCATGGTTATGCTGTATACCACTGATTGAGGGTTCGGAGGTGCTGTTTCCTGAATAACTTAATAAAGATACCCCTGTAATAAGGGGTCTCCAGTCATCCTGCTGTTTTGTCTGATTTTTTTTTCTTTTTCCCCCCTTTCCTCTTGTTTAGTGAACTTTTTGTTCAAGACAAGTTTTAAGGTCCTAAGTGTTGTTTCATCTTGAGGTTCTATATGAACCATATAACTTTATTTTGTTGATTTTGTTTTTTTTATAATTTATTTAATTTCTTCTCTCTTCTTTTCTTCCAGATTGGGCTAGGCCAGATGGTCAGTGGCTTGCAGCAGGTGGCTGTAGCTTAGATGGCTCATTATTCCACTGTTTTGTTGAGTTGTGTAATTGTGATTTTTTTTTCCTTTTTTTCTTTGCTTTACTCTGTGTGATTTGAGTGTGTGTTTGGAGTGACACCTAACTTATGAGGTGGTAGAGCTTTTAAATCGTCCCCCTCAGGCAGCCATCTACACTTGAGCCCTGTCCTCAACTTATGTTGGTTAGTGTGGGTTTTTTTTTTCCTTCTTTATTAAAGGAATAAAGTTGATTCTATTTTTTATAAGGTTATATATTTTTATATTTTAAGGTTTATTGTAAGGTCAAATATACATTTGCATACTCTCAAAATAAATTTGATCTTTTTTGAGATGCACATCCTTGCTCCATATTTAAATATATAAATAAAGAATCTGTGGTACAAACGTATATTAGAGCATTGCCTTGCACTCTTTTGGTCATATATTGCACATGCTCAAGGTCGACACTAAGCTGAAGGTTTTGTGCATCTGACTTGAATATATAGTTTAGGGTGTGGCATTGGTGAGGCACGAAAGCAGGGGAGGAGACTACTCAGGTTAACCCGAGCTACCTGAGCTCAACATTTGGGTTATACTTTTGACATGGCATCTTGCAAGGACATTCAAAATTCCTGCTCTAAACTTGATCAAAAAGACCAAGTAGTCAAGTGCAGGTGCTCTTGTTTGCAGAGCTAAACAAGAATTTGGAAGTAAATGTGACTCTGAACTAGCTGAGGTAACAGCTTTGGTGAAGTAATTGGCATTGACAGTCTATACCAGGCACACAGTTCCTGTCGAAACATGTAATAGAACATGCCGTAATAGAAATGGAAAGGTCTGGGTGTGACTGAACTGCTGAAGTACACCCTCAAACATGATGGTTCTTTAAAGGTTCTTTAGTAAAGAATATCGTTCTATATAGAACCATAAACACCCAAAGAACCCTTTGCATGATTAAAAAGTTCTTCGCATCATGAAGGGGTTCTATTTATATAGCACCAAAAAGGGGCCTGCTATTGTTACGATGTCACGCTTGTACCAATAGAAGCTCCTTTTTGGTGCTATATAGAAACCAGCCATAGTAGTGCAAAAATAGACAGGCTTTTAAAAGAGCACAGTCAGTATTTACAATTGGCCTTGATAAATTGTAATAGAAGATTCATTATATCATCTCCTTTGTTATTTGAAAGGGAAACTCTTAGAAATGCATATGCAATAATGCTTAAGAATGCTAAAGTATGTATTTGATGTATTTACAATGTCATAACCAATAATGCACAAGTGAGCTGTTCAGGAATATAATGGATCGATTAGTCTAGTTCTGGGTAAAGCTGGTTATGTTGATATAGATAGTATAATTTAGCAGAAGCTCACCCTTTACAGTGAGTGTAACAGAGTCACTGTTCTGTGATGTTGGTCTGTATCGTCTCTCTCCTCTACACTGATACTGATCTCCATTAATCACAGCATCTCCTCTGATGGTGAGAGTGTCTCTGTTTACAGTGTAATACACAGACCGAGACACTGCAGTCCATCCATGCCATTTATCCCTCTTATTCCATTGATATGTCCATGATATGTTGGTATGTTCTATTCCACACTTGAGGGTGACTGACTCTCCAGAGAACACTGCACTCGCTGGTTCTGCAGTCAGTGTAGCTCTGGGTAGATCTAAAGAAAACGGGAAAAACACAGAGTAGTTCAAGTCAGTTCCATTACACATGATATCGACTTCTACAGTGTTTCTTTAAGTCCATTGGTTTCAGATTCATTTTTGGTTTGGATTAACAGAGGGTTTGCATCGTTTTCAGGTTAGCTTGTCAGAAAATTCATGCCATAGTCATCTAAATGTTAGCATTTGATTGTTTTCTCCATACTTGGGGACTGAACATGATGGCCTACATAGTAAACAGTTCCATATAGACCTGCATCGTCTCAGCTTTAGCACTTGTATAAATACATCACATTTTACCAGCTAACTGCTAAGGGCTAGGGGCTACTGACAGGCTTTTGTCCATCAGACAGTCTTTACCTTGCTTTGAGCTATGTCTTTACATTGGTTGGATTGGTTTAGAAACTTCATAATCAATTTGTTCCCACTCATATTTAGACACTTTGTGTTTAAATATTTCTACCATACTCTGTATGTCACCTTCACCTTGCTTTTCATAGTGTGCTTTGCATTTCCCAAAACTACTGGATTGAGAGTGCACTGTGGTAAATATGTAACTGCAAACCAGAATGACTCACTGTATTTGGCCAGAAGTCTTCTAGTCATTATGGTATTAACTTTCTTCTGCTATATTTAGGGATCATAGTAATACTTCTTAGTGATTTAATTTAGCTACACTTTACATTGGTGCTTTGACATTAGTATCTCATGATCAAGTTGATATATTTAACTTTTTGTACTGTTTAGACTGCCCTGCGATGGACCTCTGCCCAATGACTGCTGGGATAGGCTCCAGCTCCCCCCACGACCCAGAAGGATAAGCAGCTTAGAAAATGTGTGTGTACTGTTTAGAGAAATTAAGACAGTGTCTGTAGTCACTGGGTATGAATTGTTGTTTTTCTTCCAACATTACCGTATTTTTTATCTGTAAAGCTGCTGGAAAGTAGAATGTCCCTCTCTAGTTCACATTTAAGAGTTACTCTCTCAGTGAATATTTCTGTATGTCCAGACTGTATTTTAATTGTAACATATGGCTTTTTTGTAAGAGCCAATAACAAACATTTATCAATATATCCATTGATCTCAAATACACATACACTGTGTTTAAGATATGGTGCACAAAAAGTAACAAAAAATAATTTCTGATTACCCTAAACATAGTTAACTGGTCGAGACTTGGCTTATGTAAATTTGGTTTTTCATTGCTCCATTACTTGCGATTTTACTGGTTTGATGTGTCTTTCATATGATTGATTCACCTTTGTCTGCAGCAGATGATGATAGTCAGCACTAAAGCAGGGAAACAGAGGATGTGACACATTAATGTGAAATATTAGCTCTTTATCTGAAATCTGAAATATTAGCTAGAATTAATGACTCTGGGATGTGCACAGATGGAGAATCAGTTCAAGTCTGTTAGAATCTGGCCTACACACAGTCCTGAGCACCATACAGTTACACCACTGTTTGAAGGTTTGGAATATTGTCAGCCACATAAAAGGCAATTTGGTTTCAGGTAAAGGTATAAAACAGTTCTAATATGTGAGTCCTGTGCAATTTTATAGCTTTCAAGAAATAAAAGGACAAGAACTGCTATAAATAGTGAAGGAAACATAAGAGACGTGTTTAGTCTAATGAGCAGAGCTATAGATTATCATGAGTCTACATGACTGAGAAAACTATATATCATCGAGAATGAAGTTAGAAAAAGAAGTAGCTTCCACAATGCCTCATATTGGAAAAGTGGTGAAGTTACTTTAAGTGACAAAAATGTGTATATAGATAATGACAGATATATAATTATTAATATGTACATACAATTACACTATCATTACAAAACTGGAATCACTAATACATGAGAAGGTTCTATCTGACATTCTTGTCGAAGCTGAGTTATGTACACAGTTTATCTTTCAGTGCTGAGTGTTGCTGTGATGAATTTTAGAAAAAAACAAGCATTGTAGAGTCTACATTTTTTTTAAAAAGCAAAGAGCATACCAAGTTGGCATTATTAGGTTCTATCTGCTTCAAGCAAATTAGTATAACCAATGAATGTGGATACCAAATGAAAGCCCAGGAATGAGCACTGAAATTCTACCTCAAACATTACTAAGAATAATAAAATCAATTTAACATAAAACCATCAATTTTAAACTTTAAATTGCAAAAAAAAACAACAACATCGACCTATTTAAACCTAATTTTTAACACTGATTAATCAAAATCTCAGATTAACAAACAGCTCTAACTCTGAGGTTTTGCTTAGAATTACTCCCTCCTAAACCACTAACACAGTCTTAGACCCCCAGCTACATACTCAGTGCTGAATCTAAGAGCTTCTCATCACTCTTGTAGGAGTATGAGTTCATGGTAGGGCTGTAGTCAAGACCACCACTGTCAACTTCAAGACAAGCCTAAGATCATGATTAATTGTCTAAAGGGGGCCGAGTCCCAGTCAAAACCAAAACCAAAAAACATCAAATCTTCAAGATCTCCATCAGGTACAAAGAACTGGAAAAATAAGTAATTAAAGAGTAGTATGTATCATACACATTGTCAAACGAGTGATTTATGACCATCCCCCCGCCGAGTGATTTATGACGCATGATTTATGACCCCCTGTGATTGACAGGCCAGTTTTGAGTCTACAGTTACACCAACTGTTAGTTCTAGCGGTAGTGAAACCAATTTGGTTTTTGCGCCAAGGAAGAAACGATATGGCAATGCATTTGGTTGCAGGCCTCGCGAGCACTCCAAGGGTGTTAAGATTAACCTATTAGTTTCTCTGGCTTATGACGTGTGTGGAGAGGGTCAAACCTTAACGTTTGTTAAAAGGGAACCCCAAAACTATATCTGATCCAGCCGATGACGTTGTAATCCTACAACACATCATAAACAACAAACAGAAGGAAACATGTCTCGGTTGTGAAGTGAAACACCCCAGTCGACTTCGACATTCATGCCTGTTTGAGCCAGACATCTTTTTTGAAAAATACTATAAGGATATAACACAGACATTGTTCACACCCAAGTTAAAATATGCCATAGTGGGGTTTCTGTGTTTTGGAATACATCTGCCTCTTCTAAAAATCAAGGATGTGCTGAAACCGTTGTCTGTGAATTACAGTGTGAGCCAGACAAAGTCATATGTGGCGATATCTAACAGCTATAAATTCCAAAAGGTACATTGATGTTTTACAAGACATAATGTGTGGGTACAACAGCTGTTATCATAGGAGTATAAAAATGAAGCCTGTTGATGTGACCAAAGAAAATGAATCTATTGTGTTTAAAACGTATGGTGTGAAAAACAAACTAGACAAGGAAACTATATTTAATTTTAAGATTGGCGATGTTGTGCGAATTTCTAAAGTCAGAGGACCATTTACAAAGGGTTATGAGGAGAACTATACACATGAATTTTTCACCATATCACACCGCATCGTTCTGAATGTGCTAATTACCACAAACGACAACCATGGGTGACAACGGCTTTTGTATTAAATTGCTATGCAATTCATCTATGTCCGTATACCCTGATAATCAAATTTCTAATTATAGATCAAAACTGGCAAAACCGATCGATTTGAAAGGTGACTGGGAAGTGGGATTGGAGTTTCAGTACCCGCGAACATGGAAAATGTTTGATTAGGCTGATGCTACATTTACAGCAATTGATAAAAAATTAGAAAAAACAATGCAAATAACACTACCTACCAGATATTATAACATACCCATGTTGATTGATGAGAAATTTTCATCTAGTGCCGCATTCAGTACTTCTTGGTTATGACCAAATAAGACACAAGGTTTATATTAAGACGAGACCTGGTATAGGATTAATATTTGATGGAAAACTAGCCATTATTAGGCCTGTAAAACATCCAATCAGGTTTTAAATGGAATCTTTTAACATGCATACCATGGACCCAGAACACTATGTCTCTTACTCAAAAAATCAAGCAGGTGGTATCATGCCTGGCTATGCAGGCAGCCCTGCAATGTATGGAGCTGGATTTGGTGGGATTTTTAGAAATTTATTCAGAATGGCGATACCATTGTTCAAGAGGGGGTTTAGTATAGCCAAACCACATCTAAAAAACAGCTGCTAAAAACATTGTAAGTGATATAGTCAGCAATGGTCTGACACAAGCAATGCGAAACAATCAGGATGGGTCAGGTATGTTGGTGATGGCTCGAAAATCTGTGAAACGACCCCCCTGGTAAGAGGCGTGGTCGACCTGCTAAGAAAACCAAGTGTGAGCCGAAAAAACACAGTTTCAAAAAGGAAGAGAAAGGGGAAACAGACCACACAACCAACTTGTAGGAAGACTGTAAATACTATTTTCTGATCATGGCTCTGCTTCACCGCATGTCTGAAGCACGTATTAAATCAGAATTGGACTTGTTTACAGTACCTTTAACTCAAACAGCTATCGAGAAAAACACTTATGTGGAAATTCCACCGCTTTCAGGGATATCCGACACAACTCCTTTGGAGTTTTTCATAGCCGGACATGGTGAAGATTATACAGATCTGAATAACACATTCTTGTACCTTCGTCTTAATATCATGAAACCTGATGACGGCGCTGCTGTGGGATTGATAAACTACCCTGGAGCGACAATATTTTCACAGGTCGATGTATCCCTAGGTGACAGATTGATATCACAGAGTTCAAGTACCTACCGATATGAAGAATGTATTATAGAATGTATCATAGAATGTCTAGCCAACTATGGCCAGGATACCCTGGAAACTGTTTTCTCTGTGGGACTCTTTATGTGGACACTGCAGGGCATATGGATAAAACAAACCCCGCTAGGAACAACAGCGGCTTGGCGAAAAGGGCTACATTTACAAATGCTAGTAATGTGGTAGAACTGCTGACCCCAATTCATAGTGACATATTTTTTCAGGAGAAATGCTTAATGATGCTTAATGGCGTTGATATAAAAATTTGCATGACATGTAGTAAAGACGAATTCTGTCTAATGCAAAATGATGCTTACAAAGTAAACATTCTCTCAGCATCTTTATTTGTCAGAAGAGCGTCGGTATCACCAGCTGTAAGGCTGGGTCATGCTCAGGCACTGCTGTCAACAATGGCTAAATACCCGATTGATAGAGATTGATTGTGTGTTTCTAACCAAGACAATTTGTTGTTGGGGACTCTACCAAAGTCCAAGATAATAGCGATGGTTGACAACGATGCTTTCACAGATGCATACAATAAAAATCCTTTTGCATTCAAACATTATGATTGAGTTTCTTGCTGTCTATGTAGATGGACAGCAATATCCAGCTAAACTACATCAACCTGAATTTCATTCTGGCTCTGCTGTACGTGAATTTTATCAGTTAGCTCTTGCATCTGAAAAACCAGACATTGCCTATTGATAGGACTGATTTCCTACAGGGCTACACTGTATGCTTTTAATCTTACACCTGGTGAAGAAGGCGGATAACGTGTCTTTGGTCAAATCGGGTAATAAAAGACTGGAGGCTCATTTCAACTTCCACACACCATAAATTTGATTGTGTATGTTGTTTTCGACAGTATTTTAGTGGATTTTTACTAATGAATACCTTAGAACTGACCACTGTCATGGATAAAGTGGCTGTCAACACACATTTTCTTTGTGTTAGCATGAGACCAATTACCAACGAAGTTCATAAGGAAATTACCAACAATGGTGATTATTAATACACACGCATCTGATCTATCCGGTGAACACTGGCTAGCAGTCTTCATAAGTGAAGATCATGTTGGAAGTTTTTTTTGACAGTTTTGGAAACGGTCCAGACTATGACATGTTTCCAAAAATGATTAGCGACTTTCTTAAAACATCATGCATAGCACAGCGGTACTCAACCAGGCAAATACAAGATTTTACACCAACCACTTGTGGTCAACGTTGTGTTTTTTCTACACCACATGTCTAAAGGGTTGAGTTAGGAAGATGTAATGTCTAAATATAGTTTCGATTTAATAAAAAATGACAATATGGTTTCAACATTTGTGAAAAATTTGTATCTGTGTATTTGTCAGACCAAATTTTTTTAAATGTGTCCACCATGTTCAAACAGGATGGATGTTTACTGTGTAATTTGTGCCTCCTCTGTGTAATGTAGCTATTGATAAAATAAAAACAGGCAAAACAAAATTTCAACTTTGAGTCATTTATTTACAGTATGTAATACAATGGCATTTAACATCTGTATTCAGTACATCAAATGAATACTATATGTTCTGAAAATAATGTATTTACAGTTCTGACTTCAGCTGGCAAGTGTTGGTTTTTTGGAGCAAACAGGAGTGGAGACTTGAGGAAAAGAAGTTTAATGCACGTGTCTTCCCAAC
Source organism: Colossoma macropomum (assembly GCF_904425465.1). Classification (NCBI taxonomy): domain Eukaryota; kingdom Metazoa; phylum Chordata; class Actinopteri; order Characiformes; family Serrasalmidae; genus Colossoma; species Colossoma macropomum. Next base: position 134,184 of record NW_023495375.1, read on the forward strand.
CTACACAAGTCTAATGAAGCTTACACACTAATAAGTTCATTAGACGCCGTTTGTAAAATAACAAGTCTCTGCGCTGGTTTAGCTTTAAATATAAGTTTAAGTGGTAGGTCTCTATACAGCCTGTCAGACATACTGATCTATCAGCGTTTTCTATGAATGTAAACACAGGACTGTTTGAAAGCAGATCTGTTCTTAGACGAAAGTCTTAAGGAGTCTTTGCTTTATAATCAATCATGAGGTGACCGAATGGTTTACTTGCAGCATTTTGAAAACACTCCATGAAAAACTTTGTATTACCAGAGTACATCTGTCTACCTAATACACCGACCTGATTGCTGTCTCTAGGATTTTTAAATAATAAGAGAGTTTGTGTTCAAACAAATTGTCCTACTAGACTTTCCTTGCAAAACGAATTTTGTATTAGGTAAATGGCGCTTAAATTTCAATGGTGTACATACGGAGTAAGTACCTTTTCTACCTCAGTGTTATTGCTAGCATCTTTCATAATAATCAATAATTAGCAAATTATTTCTGTTAAGTGGTAGAAGTGTGTCATCATTTCGTGATGTTGGTATCCCTTGAACAAAATTAATATTTCTTATTTTTAACATTTCATCATAAAGGGGCTGCCAACAATCATAAATGTATACTATGTTTTCTATTTCCTTTGAAACCAACTCAACACGTTCAAGCAACTGTTTTACAAAAAAATGTTTTTCCAAAATTTGATGGTCCACTTATTACACAAGAAATGTCATGGACGTCTTTAGTACCCATAAGGAAGTGATGAAAAATCAGTATGTCTTAGGCTGTCCTGAGCAGAACTCTGTAATGTAATCGTCACCACCAATCTTGTCTGTCAAATCACCTAAGTAGGGCCCCGAGGGGGTTCCCAATCACCTTCACGAGAAACAAAAATAACACTGTCACTGCACAACAGTCTGTCACCTAATCTATCCATTAGATTGTACAGTTCTAAATGGGCGTGCACTGTTGTAAAAGCACCAAGAAATACATTAATGTCACGTGTTGGGCAACTGTCTCCTGTGGTATCGGATACAAATGAAAAGTGTATAACATCATATCCATCACCAAAGATGTGTTGTGAAAACTGTTAAGGGTCAGTCAACAGCTCTGACACAGGCAAATTTTCCCTCATTGAAAAACGACCCCACAAGCTGTTTACCAACAATTTGTTAATAGACCTGCTTGCTGGGTTAAGACATATCTTGTCAGGATTCAGCTGAATCTTTTCCTTTTCAAAATAATCCCTGATGTACTCGGCCCTCTCTTCCCCTGTGACAGCATGTGCTGGATAACCGCTGGCCTCCTGCTTGTACTGTAAAAAGGTCTTTACATACTTGCAGAATAACATCTCTGAACTGTCTGGAAAATGCCAAACCTCGTGGATTTTTGCCACCACATACCCTTTCTAAATAGCCTTCATCAGTTCAATACTGACCCAACCCCCTGTAATGGATCTATCACTATGCATACACGTTTGGAACTGGTTTTCCTGCTCTGGACAAGTATGACACAGTGGGAACAACTTGCCATTACAGTGATATGGTAAAACATGGTGTCGGAGTGTACACCATGTACGGATGTATGGTTGCCTTGACTTGGCTTTTCGCACACCAAATTTTTCATAATACAAGTCTACATAATACACACCAAACTTTATTCCTCCATGAGTTAGGGCGTGGTGTACATCAACATATCTTGTACACTTAACATACTCAAGCCATTCAATAGAAGCATTAGAGAACGTCTTGTGTTCGTTAATGTATGCGTTGTTGTGCTTCAGTGCTAGTGTGTCTTTGGGTAGAAAATGTGTCTTGTACACAGCCATGCAACATGATGCTAATGTTGTATAATTAAACGGGTCCAGCTTTGTACACTGAATGAACTCGTTGCGATACGTAATACATGCTTCACGTAGTAAAACGACATCGTTCCTGCCATAAACGTACAACTCCTTTTTGAAGTCAAACACACCACCATAGACCGTGCCGTACCACTCGTCAAACTGCTTTCTGTCTTTGTCATTCATGGTGTCATAGCCGTAAAAACTCTTGTCAGGGTATGGACCCACATAGTTCTCATTTTGCTTCAAATTAAATTTGTGCGGGAAATGCCCTCTCTGAGCATGTTAGATTAAGGCTGACGCCGTATTAGCCAAACGCATTGGAATGAACGAGTATGAGTCTATATAACATTGTAAGTTTCGTCATACATGGAGATCAGTCTACACCCCCATCATAGTGATTTCCAGTAGTAGGAAATTGTCAAAACCTGCTGCACTTTGTGCTAACCATGTGTAACCCAGATATTTGGGCCGCCTAACTTTTTTGTTGTTGTAATTAGTTGTTCTACACAGTCAGACCCTTCTGCTGTGAAGTCTACCATCAAACGTAATTGCACAGACAAAATTAGCTTTGTGCTTGCCGTTTTCAAATCGAGTCTCAAAGTCAAAAATTGGTTTCTTTTCATTTGATTGGCTGTATGTAACATTCATGCATCATATCTGATATTAATTCTTCATCGCAATGAATACAATGTCCCGACACACACCTGTGGGGTTTTGGTTTTGTTAAACTAACATGATAACGACGTCCGCATTTTTACAATACTTGGTTAGATCGCATGGGCAGTAGTCAGACTTGCAGTAGCATGAACAGTCATCACAATATTTGACACGTCTGGGTTTCTTGTGACACAACGCATCTTGACACACATCACGGATGTATTTACAGCTATGATCCCTGGCACCTGTGTATCCCTTATAACAAAACTCACAAAAATATGGCACACCCATGAATGCTTTCACATTTTTTACCAAGTAATAATGGCCATCATGGAGATACAGAAACACAGTCTTGGCATGTGGTTTGTCTTTCGATTGGTACTTCTCTAAAGCATCCGAACTGCTCTTGTGGAACAGAATTATTTTAACACCAAATTTATATTCAAAACGACCAATGTCACTAAACCCGACTCTATGATCACGTGTGTAGCCAGCGTTTGTCTGTTCAGAAAGTGAGCAAGGCAGATTGCAAAACAGGTTATTTGAGATGTTTGTTGGGCAGAAAAGATTCAGTCTGTTCCTATCGATGACCTGGTTGTGTGCAAGGTCGCGCACCTTACGCCAAACACCACCATTTTTACCCATAGCTTTTGAGACAGTCAGGACCAAACTGTTGTCTATTTTAATGTGCTTGTTACTCTGCATAACCCTTTCGAAAGCGTCGGCAAACCTGTCAACGCTGTAACCATCTCTTAAAGACAACACGGCATTTACATCTGATGTTAAACTACCACCTCTTAGGGTAATGTCGATAACACTACCATCACCGGCCAACACCCTGGAGAGCGATACAATGTCTGATAGCATATTGTGTACATAGACAGTGTATGAGGCCATGTCTGTGGATGTGGCATCGCATAAATTCAATGTCCTGTGTAGCATAACACTGTTAAACCTACTTCTCGGCACCACAGTATAACCATCTACAACACCGCCGTTTCTCATCAACACTGCTATGTCACCGTCAGATAAACCAAAGCCAGGAGCTATTGGATCAAGTGTTGGGAATCTATGTGCCTGTACGCCAGCGCCTGTCTGTTCTGGGTTTCTGTGTTGTGTGTTATTTTGTCCTGGGTTTTCTAAGAAAGTTTGAGCTGATTCATACACGTCATTTAAGCATCGTAGTCGTTCGCTAATAGATGACTGCTCCCAAGCATCGCTTACGGTATTATTACACATAAAATCTGTCGACCACCTGTAATTATCATCGCATCTACGATGTGTTGCTGGTGGCTTCTGTATTGTGTCATTTCTATTTGACAACCATTTATTCAGTGTGGTTTGTAAACCACCAGTTGCGATATAACAATTAACATTTGCGTCGTGTTTAGTGTCTGTGTCTTGCAGATTATTACTTCCGGTATTAATAACCGCATCATACTCGTCATTTAAACATCGTAATCGATCGCTTACAGACATATGCCCCCACGCATCATTTGCGTTGTTAACACACGGATTGTTGTCTGACCCCCAACAGACCCCCCCCTTTTAGATACAACAAAAAAAAATTGTTTTTACTATTAAATTTTTTAAAACAGTAATTTAAGTTGAATTTAACTACTGATGAGGTGGTTCATTTAATATATAAACAACAAGAATATGTAAAAACAAAAGTATAACAAAATGTCATAAAACAACTACTTTGGCGAATTTGGTGAAAGTTTTAACTGTAAAACCCTGTTCAGTTTAAACATTGCATCTGTTAAAGATTTAAAATATGCATCACGTTCTTCACGCATAGCAGGTATCATCTGCTTTGATATTTGTCGTACAGTGTACGATTTTCTTGTACTATTTTCTCATTATGTGTGGTTAGTTTCTGAATAGCAATATTACATCTATGCCCAATAGCAGCTTGTCTGCACACTTCAGTGGTAATTATAGTGATCTCTTAAAACTGTTGCCTCACCAATGTTCTAAGCTCGTCAATATCATTAGAATGGTAAGTGCTGCTTACCTGATGTTTGTGCTCCTGATTCGGTCTTAAGCCATCCCCATCAAAGTCTCTCAGTTCTTTCAATAGTGTTTTTAGTCCAGCATTAATTGGTCCAGAATCCGTTGTTTCATCCACCTTTTCTGTAAAGCTGTTCTCATTCCACGTGTTCAACAACTCCTCAGTCCAGATAACATCATCGGCCTCCGGCGCCGCTCCAGATCCCCCCCACATCACCATATGCCGGACGGTCACTGGTGTACAAATCTGTAAACAGTTTAAGAAAAACATTTACACACAACCTCTAATGTTATTACAATATTGTGAATAGAAGCCACTTATTTTTCTTACCTACAGATTCGTAGTTATCATCAAACCTAAGGCGTTTTCCGTGTGAAATCGCCTTGTCATTTGCACTTGAGCATCTAATCAGACGTTTTCCGTGTGAAACAGGCTTATCGTCAACACTTGGTCTGCAGGGCCCTGCGGTGGTTCCCCAGGACTGCTTGTCAAACAGGGCCTAAACGTCGGCAATCTGGACCCGCGGTTGTCCGCGGTGCTACAAGGTTCAGCCGTTGAGGTACTGGGTACAGCGTCAAATCCCGGCGTGTTAAGAGACCCATTGTTTCAACCAAACGGGTCAGACCTACTACAGAAAATATATGAAATAGTATTACACACCAACAACTAACAGACAAAACTATAACACAACCGTTGACTCACAAAGCGGATTCTCATAATCTGATGTATTTGCAGATTCGGTAACAACAGAAATGTAGAAATTATTTGTGATGAATATCAGCAACTACAAGTAATGAAATAAATAATAAAAGACGTTGAGGGATGTTGAGGGAATTCGACATTTTTCTGAGCGCTGAACGATTTCCAGAGGGCCTTGGTGCCGCGCCTGGGTGTGTTTAGTTGAGTTAACTGTCTACGATGGCGCGGAGGGAGCGGGGTGGCCCTCAGTGCTAACGGGCTGCCCTGTATGAGTCTTTTCTGCAGGTGTCAATAAGGAGCGCTTCTCCATTAGATGACAGTCTCTCCTGAGTCTCTCCTGAGTCTCCTTCTTCACCAAGAGGCTGCAGTACTGGTCATTATGACTGAAAGACAGAATGTAATCGAGTGTCCATATGCCTGTGTGATGCGCGTGCACGCATAGGGGAGTTCAGCACAACACCGACAGAAAACTTATTGAACTTGAGCGCGTCAGCAGCTGCTCTGGGGGGCACGAAGCCCCCGTCAAATGGTGGGAGTTCAGTTTCTTCTCCATATCATTTCTTTCTCATACAGTTTGTACAGATCAAACATACAAACGACTGTACAAAAAGTAATATAGCCGATCAATAAACCAGAACCACAGACCTGATTTCTGTGATTTCTGAGCTTCACACCTGCGCTCTGCACCTTTATTTCCGCTGATGATGGGAAATTCTAAATGTGGATCATTAGAAAACGACCCTTTATTCCACCGCTGTTTGTTATTTGATTTTATGATTAGTTTGTAAAACTGTAAAACGAAGCAGTTTCTTGATTTTTTTCCACTGATAATAGCAGAACCAGAAACGAGAATCGACCCATTTTCGTTTTTCAATACTGGTTTTTAAAATGAAAGTCAAATGAACAGAAGGTACACGGACCGTCTCTCTATCTCTAAGTCAAAAGAAATGGCACCCACTCCTACACCCTGGTCGGCACAAGTTCAAGTTACAAGATCATGAGCTTACTGCTAAACAGTACAGGTAACTGGGCAGAGAACAAGGGGTAGAGCTAAGCTAATACATTTGAGAGGACAGACAGCACACTAGCCATAAAACAAACGTCTTGCTGAGCTGCGGTTCTGATCTAAAAACAACCTCCCCAAGCCGCCATGGAGGAAAGCCTCGAGGACATCAGTCGCAGCCATTGAAGAAATACCCCATGCAATCGCAGCCAGCCAATCAGATGCAAGCATCATTACGGGACTCCAGCCAATCACACGCACGAGTGGGTCGGGTTCCTAATAAGCGAGAGAGAGAGAGAGAGAGAGAGAGAGAGAGAGAGAGAGAGAGAGAGAGCGAGCGGGGCGTAACACCTACAGCAACACAGCTGTTTTACAGGCTAAACCACAGGATTTTGAAAATGCTGATAACCACACCACACACAAAACCCCACAGACACCACACAGCCCCACTCTGAGCATCAGCCAAGCCAGCAGCCCAGTTAAACAATGCAACAAAAAATAGCATCTTTAACTTTCCTGTTTTTTAGGAGTATCTTGTGGCACTAAACATTTTTTACAGTACTGTAAAATAAAAACAGTACTGGTACTGTCTGATATCGACCCAAAACACATTTCAGTCTCAGACGCCATATTAGTTATCAGTGACTCTGTGACTACCACACTGACACAATCTAACAAAGAACAAAACAAAGAATCTAACAAAACAAATAAGTTCCCCAACAGGCGTAGATCACAAAAACTGCATAGCGCTTCAACTGAACGGTGGGAAAAGTGTCTCAAAGCTTGTCTGACATTTTTTTCTCAGCAGTAGGGATTCAAACAGCAGCAGCCTCGTTTCACAGTAACACTGACCAAGGAAACAAAGCTTCGGTACTAAAAGTAAAAGTGCGAGTGAGCTATGCGAATGTGTCTTCAGCAGCTGATGATGTCATCAGTAAATAAATAAAATAGCAGCACCAGTACAGTAACAAATTATTTTAAAGAAAAAACAGTATTAAGTATATTTATGATTCAGCATTGCTGTTCATTTCTGTATTTTGTAGACACAAAAAGTCAATCAGACATTCAAAAAGTCTCCATCTCCAGTCTTCAGAGTGTACATTCACATTCTACATTACAGCATATCCACGTAGAAAATCATAAGCAAACAAACTCTTCGAAACCAAATATATAATATGAACATATATATATATAATTAAAGAAAAATAAGCCCATACAGGTGTGGTAGGTACCTGTACCAAAATTAAGACACTAAAGATATTTAATATTATGCCTCATACATTTAGATTAGACACATTAATAGAATAGAAAGAACAATTGAAATTCTGCTGTAAAATTTACTGAAAACAAAAGCAAAGTACGGAATCACACCTCAGTTATGTTTAGCCTTCAAACAAAAGGAGATATGACTGAAGAAAGATACTACAGATGATAAAATACCAGAACAGCAATAGTAAAAGAAGAATATGTCTTAATAATGAATAAACACTTTGCTCAGATAAGAAATTGCAAATTGCTTTTAAAGGAAATACATCACACTACATCAACACTACTTTTGCATAATTATGTTGAAAGTACAATGTTTGTTATAGCATAACAATAAAATAATCTAAATTTAAGAAAGCCCGTATCAACTGTTTATAAAGACAGAATGGAAAAATAAAAATATTAAAATTGACAAGCAAATGTAGACATGCAGTATGTACAAAAATATTCATTATAAATGAAACTGATTTGTTGCAAATACGAGAGAAAGAGGTTTAAACAACACATTGTAATAATGTAAAACTGTTCCATTTGACACTCATCAACATGCTCCAGCTTCTGTTACTGCATATGTTTCTGGTCTCCTCATCAGGTTTAGCTGTGAAATACACAGTGATGGACATTTCTAATGAGTCAAAGTTCAAGTTCATATATTAATATAGAATATTGGCTAATTTAGGAATGCCTGTCTGAGTGTATTTGTTATAAGTGATCCATAGGAAGACTGTGAGTTCTCACCTCGAGCTCTGTAAAATTTAACGGCCAGCACAATGGTCACCAGCAGATATGGAGACACTGCCATTAAACTACTGAGTAGACTGAACACTGAGAATGAAGCTCCTGAAACACAATGAAATACTGCCGCGTTGTAACTGTTGGATGCATGATATTATAAAATAATAAAATAAAATACAGTTTTTAATTTTATTTATATACTTTCTGTTGAAATCAGCAAACCTCTGATTGAGATCCAGCTCTGTGGAGACTCTCCTCTCTCTGGGTGTTTACAGTAATAGAGACCTTCATCTGACTTTGAGACAGTATGGATGGTCATCTCTCCTGTAGTCTGAGTCTGGAGGAGTGATCCATTTTTATAGAAATCAGCTGTGAGGTTTGAGGGCTTTGGGTAACGATATAAACAACGTAGAGTCAGAGGATCTCCCTCAGTCACAGGATGAACAGGACTGTACAGAATCACAGCACCATCTGTAGGAAAGAGTAATATAATATTGAAAACAGACATGTGGAGAAAACAATAATAATAACTAAGAGAACTCTGTCACTGACAGTGTGGATGTTGAAATATTTTCATGTGTAACTTCCCTGACTTCAAAATAGTATTTATCAATTTTAATTGTTTTCTACCTTTATTAATCTAACTGCAGTATCATCTGTATTTAAAAAAAACATTTCAGTTTTCAGTATTTCTATCTTTTTTCCACAGTTACTGGGCACCAAGTAGTGCTAATCATAATATAGACTCACTGTGCACTGCGATGTTGACAGGATTGCTGCTCTCTCCAGATTCAGACTCACACCAGTACACTCCAGTGTGGGATGTGCTGAGGGAGCTGATGTTGCATGTAGATTCTGTAACTGATCCCCAGCCTGATGAACAATCTGACACCTTCTCACTGTGTGTGTATCGTCTCACTCTCCATCCAGTAGAGTTACTCTGTCCCTCACAGCTCAGTGAGAGAGAGTCAGCACTAAAGTGTTGAGTTCTGCTGGGACTGACCATCAGAGAGACTGGACAGGAAACACCTGCAAGATGCAGACACACAGAATGATGCTGATACACTTCCATAATCAATCATACACAAACTATTCATGATAGAATGAGTTTCATGAAGCCACATATTGTTTTTATTTTTGTTTGTTGTCTGGATAGTTATTTGCTCTCGTGTGCATGAACTAATCATGCAAAACAATCCATAAAGAAATAAGCAGTCAATTGTCCATTTAGTTACAGGCACTTACGGTGCATACAAATAAGATAAACCGCATCTTCTCACCCATGGGGCAATTTTTACTCTGCAGATGTCTTGCACCTAAGCAAATGTTTTACATCCTGGACATAGCACCACAATTCATAAGAATAAATGCAAATAAATCAAATGAGGTTTGGTTCCTCTCAAGGTTTCTTCCTCTTGCACTTAGGAATTTGTTCCAGGCCTCTGTCAACCTTGGCCTGCTCATTTGGGGCTTATATTTCTGCAAGCTACTTTGTGACAATGATGGTTGTAAAAAGCACTATATAAATAAAATAAACAAATAATAAAAAAAATGAATGCAAAATTGAATACATGCATGAATTCTTAACCGTAAACATAAATATATTTCTTATTTTTTAAAAAAAAGAAAAACAATCAAAAAGAATAAAGTTTGTTTCCAGATTTCTCTTGGATGCTTCTAGGCACCCCATACATTTGTAATTCTATCACCAGCACACTTGATTTAACCTAAAGAAACACTGAGGTTTGCGAAGAGTTAAAGGAACACATCTATGTCTGCAAAATCAACACTTATAGTATAAAAGCTATTTGTAGTTATTCTAATGACTTCTGCCTATTCTGCCTGGAATTTTCTCATTCAGTAAACATAATAATGCTAAAATGAGAGAGGGAATAAAACTAAACTCACAAATTTCTCTCTTCTTGAGGATAAACTGCTCAACTACTGTGATTCCAGCAGCATTGGGTGTGAACAATATGTTCAACAATTTAGTTGGTCATGGACAAATTACCTTAGTAACCATAGTTTTACACTTAATGGAAATACCAAAGGTGGCAATAATTACAGAGCCAATCGTATATGGTTACTAACAATTATACAACTGGCATTCTTAGTGACAAACCTATTTAGGCTCCCTTCCCTGATTTATAAAAGGCAGAAACATACTCAATACAAGAACATGAAAAGCGTGAAAGCAAATGACAACGGCTGGCCAACGTACAGTCCTTCTGTACAAACACAGCTTGTATTCTTCTGTTACTGTTATATATATATATATATATATATATATATATATATATATATATATATACACCATCTCTCCATTTTTTCAGATTTTTTTGTACATTAACTTTACATTTTGTGAAAATTTCATGATTCCTGGAACAGTAAAAATACTCTAAAATTGCTTGGAATAAAATTTCTTAACTTACATTAAAAGTAAAGGTTTTTGCCGTCTCATGTAAAGTTGACACTTTGGAAATTTTTTTAACAGTGATGATGTTTTTATGCAAGCAAACCATTCTTGTGCAAGCAAACCATTCTTGCTTCTGGCCTATGGTAGATTTAAACCTTACAACACTTCTACCTCTGCCTGCTGTTTCAAGAGATGTGCCAAATAAAGCAAGACAGAGATGGGCAATATTTTATGTCTTTTATTGCATATACCGTACTCGATCTGCACACACACCTGCCCTTGCCTTTTCATAAACACACTCTAATTTCACTGAGCTTTTTAAATTAAACAGTTTCTTACTTGTCCCTGTTTCCGCAAAAAAAAGCTGAAGCCCAGCTCTTCCACACTTACAAAGGTCCTTCATCACCTTAATGCTGATTGATCCTGTTAGTTTCTGCAGCTCTACTTCTAGGCCCATTTTATAGCCTTTAAGAGTCTAGTTAAAAGGACTGTTCAGATTTTTTAAAGGTTTAAGTTGTATTTTGAATGAAGCAGTGTACCTGAAACTTATGTTACTCTTCAGATCTGCTGTGCTTTTACATTCAACACTGTCTTCTGTCAGAAAGTTTTCTACTCACCAGTAACACTTATCCAGAGATCATCACTGTAGTGAGTGTAGTAGACTGGGTTTCCTCTCCCAGCTCTGCACCAGTACTGTCCTCCATCAGAGACACTGACTGAGCTGATGGCGTAGGAGTGTGTTTCAGTCTTGGTCTCATTCTCAGGGTTCTGTGAGTGTTTGAACCAGTAAAACTTCCATCCAGCTGACTGATCCAGCTTACAGTACAGAACCACTGGATTTCCTATCAGTGCAGCTCCTTTATGGCTTAATGTGAGTTCAGGTTTAGGTTTTTCTGCTGTTGGAGATGCAGTACACAGTTTTTAGGACCCAAACTAAAAACTCAAATTATCTAATAAAAATTGTCTGTACTATACATAGTAGAAGTTGGAAAACAGTAATGTAAAACTACTTAACTGTGTCAGTCTTTATTACACAAACATACATAAACTTATGTAGCTCAGAGGAAAAACATTAAATACAAGGAAAGTGGACAACAGGGAGGTTGGGTATTGAGTAACAGAGAAGAACAGGTCACCGCTGTGCTCTCCTCATTCAATATCTAATTAATAAATGTGAGGGTTTATTTTATCTACCCTGAAAAAAAGAACACTCTTTTGTATTAAATTCATAATCTGTGCGCATTTTGTATGATGTTCTGCATAAGTACATGCTCAACAGGAAAAATGTTACATAGGCAATTCTTTAAGAACAGGAATAAAAAAAAAATATTCCAAAAACAAGATTGATATACCGTATTAAAACATTAGTACATGTTGGCACTAATTTTCTAATCAGTACTGTTTTTGCAAAAATAGAATAACCTGCAAAATTACATACAATAAGTTAAACACAGCTGACACTGTCAGTAGCACATAACACCGCAGTACTCAAGTGTGTTCCTTACAAACAGCAGATTACTGTAAAACTGTGCATTCTGTAAGAAACAGGTCCAGCTTTTTTGTCAAAGAAGTTAAAATTTTGAATTTTACAGTAATTAGCTGTTGTTTGCAAATCATGTTGGGAACATGGCCATACTTTGTGCAGTCTTGAGAAGCCTGTCTCTGAATATTGTGGTAATGGAGGTGGAGTCTCCAGGCATTCCTTAAGATTTATTAGCTTTTACATTTTGCAAATTTGGAGTATATACTGAGATTAATGAACACTGAAGACTCACCTGATACAGTCAGTGTAACAGCTTCACTGGTGTGTGAGTAGCGTGATGTTCCTCTCTCTGTTCCTCTACAGGTGTATTTTCCACTGTGAGACTCTGTAACAGAGCTGATGTTGTACTGCTGTTCACTGACAGGAGTGGATGAATCATCTTTAAACCAGCTGTACTGCCAGTTAGAGACACCTCCTCCCTGTATGTCACATCTGAGAGTGACAGTCTCTCCTTGGAACACCTGTTTATCAGGCTGTATGGACACCACAGCTTTTGGTCTCTCTGTGGAAACAATAAAACTAATCAGAACAATTATTTCTAATTTATTTATTTTTTCACGTCTATACACACACATTAGTTTCTGTTTGAGAACACTGATTTCAGATGTACTGCATGTGATCATTTATCATTGGTGTTCCAGTTAAAATACACTCAGATTTAACAAATACCATTTCATTAAATTCATCATCTCTGTACATTTTGCTATTACTGAAATTTCAAATGCTGAATATTAACTATAAAACACTAAACCATCTTGTGAGGTAAGAGTACAGTCTTATTCCAAACCGGGATTGATATACTGTAATAAAAACATTAGTATGTGTTAGTACTAATTAACAGGGTTGGTTTAGCTACTGAAAATTTTGTAGTTAGCTACTTTGTAGCTACTTTCCCAAAATTTGTAGCTAGCTACAATATAGCTACTTTTCCAGAAAAGTAGTGGCTACTTTTTAGCTACTTTTTGAAAAATAGTGCACTATTTTTAGCTACTTTCAAAGCGTGACTGTGAGAATGTTTGTGAATCTCCACCTGAAACACCAAACAAGCCCAACTGAGAGTGTGAACAAGACACTGCATTTAATCATGTGCCAGAAAAAAACATACAATTGAAAAGCTGCAAATGTACAAAAATATCACCAAAAAGTATAACCAACAATCAAACTTACACAACCAAAGGTGTGATATCCAACAAAAATTTAGACTAAGTAAAGGCAAAGTCCAGGCTTTTCCTAACAAAAATCAACAAAAATAACCATATAAAAAACAAACAACTTTGTGCAAAGCATTGTCAACTGTTGAAATAAAACTGCTCCAGTTTAAACATTTTAGCAAGAAATACAGACAGACATTCAGAGTCCTTTGTTAAACCTCAGCAACACTTTAGCCTCAAAACTCTCATCAGTGACCCTGGCTCTATTTGGGGTGAGAATCAGGCTGAATAATCGCTCCTCTGCTGCAGAGCTGCTGAGGCTCCACAGCAGAACTAGATTTTTAGGTTAAATAACATGATCCTCCTTTACTGTAAAATCATTATAACACACAGTTCTTACACAATAATTGGTCTTAAACTGGAGTTAACGCATAACTGCTAATTCACCAACCTTTAACCCTGAAGACTGACGCGCAGATAACAAAATGGCAAAGAGAAAGATTTAATACGAACATCGTTAATTTGGAGATGAATGGGCTTATTTGCATTTATAGGCACTCAGCTGGTTTCCTGATACGTTTAATCTACAACAACTCGTGGAGCTGATGTCGCTTCTCATTCTCCTGCTTCTCGTTCAAATTTTCCCGTTCCACCTTAAATGGTGCCTGAGGCGCCAGATTGTACTGCTGGACAATTCAAACGAGAAGCTCGTGAATGAGAAGCGACTTCAGCCTCGTAAAAAGTCGAACGTTGAGAGACATTTTACAAGAAACCCGTGGAAAGGTTTCCTGACTGAGGTGCGAGAAAAGCAGCTACAGCTGAGCCAAAGCTTAAAGCAGAGCAAAGGCCCGAAACACACGCCAGGATACAAACGCAGACAGGGTTTCACGTGTAGTTGTGTTCAAAAATGTGTCACGGCACATTTCATTACACGACACAAGCACGAGCTGCATTCTGAGCGTTACAGCAAGGGGCGCTATAACGACAGTCAAGCCTGTTCTAGCGGTAACAGACGAGCAGTTGAGTTTAATTATCACATTTCCAGTCCAAGAGAAGAGGTAAAGCAGCTCACTCTCCTCTACTATCCATGTTTAGCTGTTGAGGCTGTTGCAATAACAGTAGATCCCTCTCTGATTGTACTCCATCGCCCCTTTAGTACAGTGTTTTAACCTCCACAGCAACGTAAGAACGCGTGGTGAGTTTGTACAGAAGGACGAAGCATTCGCAGTGTGTTGGCCAAGCGCTGTCATTTGTGTTCGCGTCCTTGCATAAAGTATGTTTCGGGCCTAAGTCTGCGTTTTTGTTTATATTTGTTAGCCTGTACATAAGCACACACTGAGACATATTTACAGCCAAGATGGTAAAACGGACATAAAATGTTGTGGCTCTCAAAGTGGTCTATTTTTGTTGAAAGGACAGAATGGCTCTTCTTAACATTATGGTTGCGACCCCTGAGCTAAGCCTACTACTAAGGGATGATCAGCACGTGGGGCCAGCACGTGACCGTTTGCTTGAACTGTCCGCAGCTTAGTCAGGACTGCACAGTTGCCACCAGCCCAGTTAACGACTGTGGCTCAAATTTTGCGCCGATTGCCTGAAGCCTGTAGCGAAATCGTAGCGAAAGTTATCGCTATAGTTACACAAACGTTTGTAGGCCCAGCTACATTTCATAAAACTGTAGTGGCTACAGCTATTAGCTACAAAAATTAGTAGTTAACTACAAAAAGTAGTGTGCTACTTAGCTACTCCCTCATCCCTGCTAATTAATCATTTTTGAAGCCATTAAATGATACACGTTACTCAAAATACAGTGGGGGTATGACAGCAGTGATCTTACCTTTCACTGTGAGAGTAACAGTATTGCTGCGTTGTGATGATGAGGGTCTGTTACCTCTCTCTCCTCTACACCAGTATTGATCCTGATCTGCTGCTGATGTGATGGTGAAGGTGTTTGTCTGAGATAGACTGCAGTGCTATTGCTGCCTTTATACCACTGATATCTCCAGTCACTGTAAGACTCTATCTCACACTTCAGAGTGACTGACTCTCCAGTGAACACAGGACTCCATGTGGGTTCTACAGTCAGTGTAGTTCTGGGTAAAGCTGTGGGAAAAGATGAGATGTTGATGTAGTATGTAAAAAAATATTACTATTTCAAAGCACATTATTCACCTGATTCCATACAGTCCATATATGAAAACTAAGCTACAAAAGGAGTATTTGAATTTATTGTTTTTATGATGTCACAAAAAACAACATATTCACATATATCTACCTATTCAGCCTAAAGCTGTTTAGCCCCACCCATTCATGTTAGAAGGAGTGCTTCAGATAGTTTTCTGAAAGAACCACGGTGCAGGGCAGCCAATCAGTACAGAGCTCATTTACATATATCAGACACAATACCAAAAGCAGCCAGCATAATTCTAAGGGAAAGAGAGCAGTTGGAAAATAGTGATGTAAAACTGTCAGTGTCTTATTAAATAAACATACATAAACTTTATATGTGAAGGATAAAATGTAGGATATGGACTCCTTAAAATAAGATTGGGTAACAGGGAGGAACAGGTCACTGCTGTCCTGACAGTATCTAATTAATGAACATGTGTGTAATACAGTTTAACATAAAGACTAAGAAGGGAGAAAAATATTAATAACATTAGTTCTATCATGTAAACAAAAAAGTTGGGACGGGGGCATGTTCATCATTGTGTTTCATCAACTTTTCTTTTTAACAGCACTCTGTAAGTGTTTTAGGAGACCAACTGCTGTAGTTTTGAAAGTGATAAAGTCTCCTTTGTTGTATTTTTCATTTCATCATGCGGCAGGCTTGATTAGCACCTGGATGCTTTTACTACAGAGCCAGTCTGCTGTAATACATGCAGAATGTGGTTTGGCACTGGCTTGCTGAAATAAGCAAGGCCTTCCCTGAAAAAGACGTCGTCTGTATGGCAGCATGTGTTGCCAAAACATGCATATATCATTCAGCATTAATGATGCCTTCACAGAAGTGCACGTCACCCATGCCATGTGCACTAATGCACCCCTATACCATCAGGAATACTGGCTTTTGAATTGTGCACTGATGACAAGCTGAGTGGTCTTTAGTCCGGAGGACACAGTGTCCATGATTTCCAAAAAGAACTTCAAATGTTGATTTGTCGGACCACAGGACACTTTTCCACTTCCCCTCAGTCCATTTAAATGAGCTCGGGCCCCGGTTTCTTCCTTGCATTTTAGAGTTTTAACTTGCATTTGTGGATGCACAACTGTTTTCACAGACAGTGGTTTTCAGAAGTGTTTCTTAGCCCATGCAGTGATTTCCACTATAGAATCATATCTGTTTTTAATGCAGTGCCACCTAAAGGCCCAAAGATCACAGCCAGCAAATACTGGTTTTTGGCTTTGTCCCTTGCATACAGAGATTTCTCTGGATTCTCTGAATCTTTTAGTGTTATTCTCAAGTTCTTTGCTATTTTATGTTGAGAAACGTTATTCTTGAATTCTTGCACTATTTGCCTGTGCAGTTTTTCACAGAGTGCTGAATCCCTCCCCATCTTTACTTCTGAAAGACTCAGCCTCTCTGGGATGCTTTTTTATACCCAATCATGTCACTGACCTGTCGCCAATCAACCACCAGGTGTTTTTTTTTTAGCACTACACAACTTTACCAGTCTTTTGTTGTCCCATGCCAACTTTTTTGTAACGTGGCGTTGGCATCAAATTCAAAATGGGCAAATATTTTTCAAAAACTAATATAATTTCTCAGTTTCAACATTTGATAATTGGGTTTATCAAATTGGGTTTAAATGATTTGCACATCATTGAATTTAGTTTGTATTTAGATTTTGCACAGCATCCCAACTTCTTTGGAAATGGGGTTGTAAATACAGCTCACACTGTAAGCAACACTTAACACTGCAGTGATCTAATGTATCTCTTACATACAGCAGACTTCTGGGAGAAAAATCCTCTTGTCAAAGAAGTTGAAGTGTTGAATTTTACAGTAATGGACTGTTAATTGAAAAGGATGCTGGGAAAGTGGCCAGTACTTGTTCATATTTTCTTCTACAGTTTTATTCACACATTCACAGCCGTGTATATTCAGAGTATTTACTGAGATTAATGATCACACTCACCTGATACAGTCAGTGCAACAGCATCACTGGTGTGTGAGTAGCGTGATGTTCCTCTCTCTGTTCCTCTACAGGTGTATTTTCCTCTGTGAGACTCTGTAACAGAGCTGATTCTGTACTGCTCTTCATAACTGACAGGAGTGGATGAATCATCTTTAAACCAGCTGTACTGCCAGTTAGAGACTCCTTCTCCCTGTATGTCACATCTGAGAGTGACAGTCTCTCCTATAAACACCTGTTCATCAGGCTGTATGGACGCCACAGCTTTTGGTCTCTCTGTGGAATTAAAATAAAACATTTTCAGAACCATTAATTCTGCAGTAATTGTTTACATCGTCTATGTAGACTATAAAGAATGATCATTTTTCAGTAGTAGCTCACAGAATACACCTCCACACTTTGATTACTTAAAGATTATATGCAGAATACTGATTATAAAATATTAAAAAGCGCCTTTTGAGTTAAGGACACAAAAACATACACTGTGATAAAACATTATTATGTGTCAGTACTAATAAGCCAAATTGAAGACATTAAATAATATACACGATATACATGATATATACAGAAACAAATAGTCCCCCAGTTTTTCACTCATTCACTTGTGAGTGACTGGTATAAATGTATTGCAGTAATGCACCATTCTGTCTGGTTTCTGGTGTAAAACAAGCTTATGTTGGCCTAATCTGTTGATAATTGTTGATCAATGATATACGTCACATATGGTAGGGGTAGATACTCAAATATCACTATGCTGAAACTTTCACATGTTTAAAGGAACATTGGACATCGATGTAATAACATGTATGTATGTATGTAATGTAACATAAGTACAGTTTTGAAACGTCATTCACTCCCAAGACCATACAGTCTATACTGTCCATTCAGTCCATATATAAAACCTAAGCTGCAAAAGGAGAAGCCTTTGAAGTTATTGCTTTTATGATTTTTTTTCAACACATTCCCATGTATCCACTTATTCAGCGTCCATTCATATTATATGAATTCAAGCAGTTTTCTGAATGAAACGTGGCTGTAAGTCAGTATTATGCATTTCCGAATCAGTTTAACGACTGACATTTTTTAGATGTACTTGGTTGTGATTTATTCTGTCTTTCAGGGGTGAGAAAGGGTTGGTTTCATCACATTTTGACTATCACTTCTTGAGAAATCAAGGAGAGAATGTTGAATATCCAGCAGGCATCCAATATAAAACCAAGTTTACTGCACTGTCTGTAATGCAAAAGGGATTGTGGACATTGAAGCACGTTTGGCAATCAGGCATTAATAAAAGAAGTGTAACTAGGTAACCAGTAAAATAGGAATGGGACCTATAAATACCAAAATACTGATACTTCCAATCCTGATGTTTCTTTTTGAGAATCTGTTCTTACATGACAAAATGGATACTAGGTGTTTTCTTTAAGCAGTAAACTGAATATACATCAGTATTATTGAAATGATGGTGGGGAAAGAAATCATAGCAATTTAATGTGTAGAATGGGAACTACTTTTCCTTCTGCCTTCTCCCTCTGCTTCTCTCACTCATAGGCACAGACAGCCATATGAGATGCAGTAAAAGCTCTATAGTTATTTACCTAAATATATATATATTTTTAATAATAATGAAAGGGCTTTCAAATGTACTTTATAATGTCCCCTTTTACTGGTTTTCATTCCTAAATAACAAAGTATTCTCTCGTGTAAAAGTATCAGTATTGTTATCGCTTTGTATCGGATTAAAAAGAAATTGTGACATCCCCAATCCCTTGAGTAAAACTAGTTAGAGCCCCCCCCGCTGGATGTTTACAGACATTTGGATATTTACAGCTTCCTGTGCATTTTTCACAAACTGTTGTAATCACATGCAGATCTATTTGGACTTTCTTACATACATGACAGTCAAAGCAGTATTTAGTGTTGATATAAAAACTACATACACTACATACATACATACATCATCTAAACCGCTTATCCTTCTGGGTCGCGGTGGGGTGCTGGAGCCTATCCCAGCTGTCATTGGGCGGAAGGCAGGATACACCCTGGACAGGTCGCCAGTCCATCGCAACCAAAACTATTTCGTTTTTAAGGAATGATTAACACTGTTCTCATACTATTCCCTCCTAATTATTGAGTTAAGGTGTTTCAGCCACTGCTAACAGTATGTATAAAATCAAGCACACATACAATCTATATAGGCACAAGAACACAAGAACTGTGTGTCGAAAACATCATGAAATGAGTTTTCAAGCAGCTACAGAACAGCCTAAGAGTAAAATGCCCAATACCAGGGGTCAGCTGGAGTAGTGTAAAGCACACTGCTACTGGACTCTGGAGCAGTGGATAAAGTTCTCTGGAGTGATAAATTACACTTCACTACCTGAAAGTCTGACTGAGTCTGGGTTTGGCAGGTCCCAGGAGAACACTACCTGTTGAATGCATAGTGCCAACAGCAAAGTTTGGCAGAGGAGGGATAATGGTCTGGGGCTGTTTTTCAGGGTTTGGGCCTCTTATAGTACCAGTGAAGGGTGATGTTAATGCTACAGTGTACAAAGACATTTTAGACAATTATATGCTTTCAATTTCGTGGGAACAGTTTGGGGAAGACCCTTTCCTGTTCCAGCATGACTGCACTTGTGAACAGCGTGAACTCCATAAAGACATGACTTGATGAGTTTAGAGTGGAGGAACTGCAGTGGCCTGACCTCAACCCCACTGAACACCTTTGGATTGAATTGGAACGTTGATTGTGAGCCAAGTTTTCTCAGTTATAATCAGAGTCTGATCTCAGAAATGCTCTTTTGAGACACACTCCACAATCTTGTGGAAAGGCTTCCCAGAAGAGTGGAGGCCGTTATAGCCGCAAAGCAGGGCAAAATCATATTAGTGCCCACGGTTTTGGAATGGGATGTCCAAGAAGCTCATAGGTGTGATGCTGTGTAGTGTATGTAAATATTTTGTTATTCTGCTTTCAAAGGGTTCTTAGTGGCCCTTTCTATACTGTCTACATAGCAATGACTGTCACATAGTGCAAAGTGTAGTTGTCGTGTGACATTTTTCATACAATGAATGATATTTTTCAATGATAAATATAAAATATAATGCACAGAAGATTAGCAGCTAATTTACACATGCAGTCACCATCCTCAGAATAATTTGCAGTCTTGGTAAATTACACTGTGCTAAATTCATCTGTTTGCATTGACACTGCACTATATTTTATTTTGCATGCTTAGAAAGAAATGCCCCAAAGTACATGAATGCATGCACGATAAACATGATGAAGATAAACAAACTCACCTGACAAAGACAGTTTAACAGGATCGCTGGATCTTGTGGTTCCCTTGCAGGTAAATTCTGTGCTGTAATCTGCAGTCATCTGAAACGTGTATTCACTTCGTTCTTCAGAGCGATGAACTTCGTTCCCATTGTTATACCAGCTATAAGTCCACATACGACCTTCTCCCCCCGGGATTTCACATTTTAGAGTGACAGTCTCTCCTATATTTATTTCTTTTCGGCCTGGAGGGTCTTTAATTATAACTGCTGGCTTATCTGTGACAACAACAAACATTTATCCTTAAAGGAAAGACATCAGATCTACACTGATCAACTAAACATCATAGAAACTTTGATAAGCTTAATTTACATATTATACTGATTTCAAACATGCAATTTTACATGTGAGCCAAATTTCACAGCCATCTATTAAAACAAAGATTTAAATTCTGAATGTATATGAATTTAAATTGAAAATGTATGTGAATACATGTGAGTGATTCACCTTGAGTTTGTCCACTGTGGATGAGGACAATCAGCACTAAAGGAGGGAAACAGAGGATATGATGCATTAATATGAAATATTAACAGGTAGAATTAATGAGTCTGAATGGGTCGTGCAGAGCTGGAGCTGGAGATTTAGTTCAACTCAGTCAGTCCTAGACACACAGTCCTGAACTAAATACTACAGACAGTAGATAGCCCTGAAGGGTAAGATGGGAAAAAAAATGTGTTCCTAAGATCTGTATTATTTTTTCTTCCTGGATAACTGGATAACAAAAAACACTAAACATATATATTTCTATTTCCTGCATGACTTGTACAACTACAACCATTAAAAACCAATTTTTTTCCCCCTCCCACATAATTTCTTTCCACTGTTGTTTAAAAAAACAAAACAAACAAAACAAAAAAAACTGTCTAAAACGTAGCATGTTACACCAGCTTTGACAGCGAGGGACCAGATCATAAAAACATCACTAGGGTGTGCTAAGAGGCTTATAAGTATGTGTACTGCATGTATGCATGCAGTTAAGTACTTCCTGTTTAAAAAACGTCTTTGAGGTGTATGTTGAAAACATTTCTAAAACTTGGCAGGTATGGGCCAAAATAGTACTAGAAATAAACATGGCTTCCACCCCACAGGAGCAGCCTACAAGTAGCCTAGAATGCTGTAATGTCACGTTCCTGGGTTGGAAGAGCAATTGTAGGGATGGGGTATGGTGTTGGGACTCCCCTTTAAACGATCAGTTTCTGGGGTGGGGTCAAGGGATATCCCCCTTACAAGCTATGGTGTCCTGGGTGGAAGGGAGGGGGTGTTGTCGACCGTTACCCCGTTAAAAAAGATTGTGTTCAGCTTATTCTACCATCCACGGTTTTGGGGGAGGCGCCCCCAGCATCAAACTACGTTTGTAATATATACGCTAGTTAGTCCTACCCCACTTCATAGCCTTGAGGTCTTTCAAGTGAACGGGTGAAGATTTTCCGTAGGGGTTGTTGTGGGGTGCTCCTGTGAGGTGGAAGGCATGTTTCTGTCTGCATTAACGATAATTGCCTGGCCTGTGAGGTTCACTGCATTCAGCCTTCCACAGTGAAACACTGAATAGACTTCATCAGTAGAACAGTATTAAATACTATTTAATTTTTTTAAATAGTGTTATTTTGGCCCATGCACATGTTAACGAGGGTATTAATTATCTAGATACTGTTAAGATTTCGTGCTGACTCAGTCAGCGACGCACTGCCTGCATCCATACGGAGTCTCACACATTGAAAACACAAGATGGCGCTGGTGCCTTGATGACATCAAAGG
This sequence comes from Colossoma macropomum, assembly GCF_904425465.1. NCBI lineage: Eukaryota > Metazoa > Chordata > Actinopteri > Characiformes > Serrasalmidae > Colossoma > Colossoma macropomum. The sequence continues at coordinate 156,766 of NW_023495375.1, forward strand.
CAAGTGTGTATATTTATTTATACAACAGTTAGTTCCGCCCACGCAAGCTGATTGAGAAGCGTTCTAACCGTGCTGTTATTTCGCCATAACATCACAGGGTTTTTCACAAACACTGTATGCTGAGACACCGTTGCTAAGCAACACCTTTGACAGCTGTAGGAGATGCTCAAGCCATTTGAACATTTTTCTTATTACTTTCCGCACAAACACAAAATGGATACTTTTAAGGTCACATTTGACCGACAGCCGATTTGGTCAGACTCTGAAGATGAGACTACACTAAATTCCCAAACTGTCAGTTGGTCTGGGAGGAGCTTGAGAATGAACTGCCGGCTGTGCAGCGAGCGAGCGGAGTTCATTACTGTGATGTACTCATTTTAAAGTCCCCTTACTGTCCTGTTTCTAAACCCTGCCCCTCCCACCAGTCGCACGCATACTATCCCTGTCTATGAACAAACTGAAATGAAGGCAGAGCAGTAGCAATAATATCCCACTATAACTTTCATAATTACAAAGATTCTGTCTTCCGGTCACTCCAGCACCCATCATTCGATTTCACTCACTCAGATTTTGAGTCTTTGAATTTGCCTCAGTGAGCTGGAATTGCTGGTGGTTTAGCCTTAACATGAGCCTCTGGTGTTACAAGGATATAAACAAAAAATAGCTTAAGCTAACAGCTCCACACACAAAAACACATATTTTCTTGCTCAGATTTGAGTCTTTATTTTCTAAACTTGTGTCAGTGAGCTGTCATGTGTTGCGGTGAAACTGCTGCATGCTAAGCTATTAGCAAAGCTACCACTTTGTAGCTCTTGTCAGGGCCTGTCATGTCTTCTCACCATATTTGGTATATTGGGCTGTTTAAGCACAGCCATACAAACTAAGCTGCTGTGTAGAGCCCCACAATTTTTTTTTTCAGAAGAACAAAGAATGAAATCATGTGAACACTGTGCTGTAGTAACATAACTGATACAAATATCAGTTTATATAACCATAATAAGCCATCCAAGACCACTTTTTGAGTGCAAGGGGTCTTTTTATCCTCATGTAGAGCAAAAGCTTTTCATTCTTCATTGTTTCATCAACATAATCATTGGTAAAAGTAAGTCGACCGTAATACAAAATTGTTTTAATAAAATATATTTTTTAACACATTTTCTGGACACATTTGAATAAAGTGAATTAAGTAAATTTATTGCATCAATATGAGAGTGTCTACAACACAACAGCAGTACTGCAGTACTGACACTAATACATGATTAGAGTCTGATATATACTCTGTGATATGATCTGAATTAAAATGTATAATAAAACACATAAGCGACAGAGTATTGAAAATATAGCCAAAGACATAAATCAAGTGGAACATGGATTCACTAAAAGATGCCTTCATTCTGCAGTTAATTCTTAGAATTTTCATCAAAATACCTCATAACAATGCAGACTGGATGCTATGCTAATAATTTACTGTAATAAACATGTCAAAGGACTGAAACTGAAGCTCTGTGCACTCTGACTTCAGCATGAAAGAAAAGCTTGTGAACTATCTGGGCTTCATACAATTACTTAGTCACACAGAAGCTGATCACTCAGAACCCTCAGACTGAATATTAACAACTTCATACAGCAGCTCTCACTCTAATGAAGACATAAAGAGAACATTTACTCACAGAGTATTACAGAGAGTGACCTGAACTCCATACTGTCCCCGTAATGACTGACTGACTGAACAATGCTCTGTGTTCAACACTCATCACTTCCTGAGAGAGAGAAGAAATTTGCATATCAAATATGTAAATGAACACTATTTAAGTACTTTAAGACATGTTTCAAATATTCCTCTGACCCTCCAAGTTAAAAGTTAAGGACAGTAGAAATGACACCCCGTCAGTGATTTTACCAGTTTAACTGATTGTGGACACAGTTTTCAAAGGGATGAATCTCTTCACTTCAAATTACCTTCCGGATTCTTACAGTATCTGAGAGAAAACCAGCCAATGAAAGAAATTTGACCCACCAATTAGAGAGTTTGCAGTGAAGATTTTCACCTTTAAATGCATTTGCATATAACATGGCACCCATATGTTTCATATCAAAATGCTTTGTTATCTACTCATCTCCTACTTTTTAAATGTTCACAAAGTCTAATCAAGCAGTCACAGCAAAACAGACTGATGCTGGTCTGGAGATGTTCTTCCGGGTCACATCAGAGGGAAGAGAGCCCTGAACATCTTCCAAGATGGTGGCTTGGTGACCTCTTATATATTAGTGTGCCCCCCGTGTGGCCAATCACAGACCTGCACATCATAGGAAAACGAGGGAAAACACTGTAAATGGCCACAGAAAGACTCAGAAACACTAGTCTAATGCATCTGTGAAGTTAGTTAGATACAAAACTTGATAAATCCACTAAAATGATAATAAAAGTTGTATTCTGTTGAAACCACAGTAAGTTATAATGAATAAAATATGAAAACCTATCCTGAACCTGAGATTGAGTGTTCTGTCAAATCTGCTGTGCTACATGAAGTTTACTTAAAACCATCTATGACAAGCTGTAGTCTGATGGTTTTATCATCTTAAAACACGAGGCGCAAATGATCCCTTTCCCCAATTAAAACAATACGGAACTGAAAGAGTAAAAAAACATAGTTTATGCATCTCTCTTTCTTCTCCTTTTCTCACCTGAAAATATCGCTCTCAATCCACATCACTGCTAAAGAAGACAGCAGTCAGTCTAATGTTAACAGAATTTTGGCTATGGGAGCTAATCAGTGGGCTAGCTGATGTTGACACCACAGATGAAATAAAAGTACCATTATGTTGGAAAAATGTAATAATTTCCTGTTAGTTTTCAATGTTTTACATTGAAATCATGTAATGCACCTACTTATACACAAAATAAGCAGTTATTTCTACAGTCAAATTTTCAGGAAAGGTGAGGAAAAGATTTTTATTAAGTGAAATTAAGTGCTCTCAAACTTATTTTGGTAGAATATTCAGTAGCACTGTGTGACTAGAATCTGACCCAAGCATCTAATGTTCTTTGCAACAATAAACACATTACAAGTGCATAGAAAATTGAATGACAGTTTCTTTAGGGGGGAGTGAGAATTGCTGACTTTTGTTTGTGGTCAACAACAGTGTTGCATGGCCTACAAAATGGTTCCCACTTTGCTTGTATGTTGAACAGGAATTGGTTTGCCTTGCTTTTAGCTGAAATATTCATTGGCAGATGTGTTTATCTCTGCATTATCCATTGTTTCACTGTATAAGCACACAAGATGCATGCTCATAATAACTGTGAACGCACTTATGATTCACGGATACAATTAAAACTTTCAGAATCAATGCAGTGATTGAACAAAATTGCAAGCTCTTGAAAGTACTGCAAGAGCTGACTGAATGTGCATGAATTTGTTCCTGGAGGGGCTGGTTTCACTTCTGGGGTTGATGAGAGGTATAACTGACCCTGTCCCTCTGTGCTTGCTCTGGTTACAAGCTGGAGAGTGTATATGCATGATTTACTGCAAAGTGTGACACGTAAGTTGACAGTGAGCTTCCGCTGGACACCATCTCACTTTCAGAAGAGTTTTGAGGTTATTTGAGGTTTGCATTCCATTTCTTCTTTTCTGCTCCAATTTATTTATTTGTAATATAAATGAAATGCTGAGTTGAGGCCTGCTTTCTCACAGAGCCTCCTGCAGTGCATCTTTTTCTTCATTAGCTGAAGATGTTATTGCCACTGTTTAACTAGAAACAAAAGTCAAACCACAACGACCTAAATAATTCCTCTCTGCTCTAAAACCTCAGACATTCTACTTATAGACTGGGACCATGTGACCAGTAAGATGAAATCTAGTCTTTTCTGTGTGGTTGTGCTTCATCTGCAAACACAGGGTGCTGTGCCTCCACCTCCATAATCTCCATGATTACTGTGCTAGTTTGGCAGAAATAAAACAGCATTTTTTCTGTGGTAATAGTTTCCGGACATGTACTGCAGACAACAGCTCAGTATTATTGAACAGTGAGCTGTGATTATTATTATTTTCACTAGTTTTCTTATGTTCAGATTACATGGACAGGTGATAATTTATTATTTTACTGATGAAAGCTGAATATTGTAAATCTGGCTTTTGATTACAACAGTTTATGATTTTATATGTGGAGCAGAATTGACTTTATTGATGTTGCTTCATTGCTTCATCATCCCACAGTGTTTAAATGATGTGAACATGTGCATAACTGTTCAAACTTGCACTGTACTGTTTCTGAAATGAGAGAACACAAGGCCTTTTTTTTGCACCTCCTCCTCTGGTCACACTCAGAAAGCCTAAGTAGGAAATAGACAAACCACAATGTTACTGATGTTAACACCCATTCTAAGAAATTGACAGATGCAAAAACTGTTTGTTCAAGATATGAAGTTAAACATCGCCAGAATAATGTCAAATATAATGTTAACCATTATGTTATTGTCATAGGTCAACCTCAGGGGATAATGCTGGGTTGAGGGTGGTGGTGGTGGTTGTGGTGGGGGATGTTTATGAAGAGTAGTTCTTCTTACTTTTTTAGGTATCACATATTCTGTGAACAGAGTGCAACTTATTATTTGTTTTATAGAACACAGTTCTATATATTTTTTATTCTATAATTAGTTCTGTTTCTAGTAAAATACATAGTGACCTAACACAGCCCTCTTCCACTATAGGAAATGACAGATTATTGACACTTCTTGAGATGTTAGTTGTTTAGCCAGCATTTTATTCCCCTAACAAAATGATCAAATTACCAAAGACAACATGTAAGATATCAGACATGTTACCATCACATTAGCACCACTGTTAGCAACAGTGCTGGCAATGTAAACCCACTTTACGCAGCTTCTGACACACAGTTCTTGAACTGTATTGCTTCCAGAGGCAGGTTGGAGCTCAGTGGTGGGTGATGTGCATTGTGGTTGAGCTGTTGTTGCTCCTACATGCTTCCATGTTACAATAATAGCACTTACAGTTGACTGGGACAGATCTGTTATGGCAGAAACTTCACAAATTAGTGATAAACATGGCATCCTGTGACTGTCTGATTTGCATGTTACCATTGTTAATTTGGCTATAAATGTGGTGATAAGTAAGAGTAAAGTAGAGCCTCTGGCTGTTTCACTACCGGTTTTTGCATTTAAAGTTATTGAGCTCTTCAGTACAACCCATTCTACTGCAAGTGTTTGTCTATGGAGATTGCATTGCAATTTACACACCTGTTAGCAAAGGGTGTGGCTCAAACACCTGAACTCAGTAACTAGGAGAGGTTCCACATAACTTTGGCCTTCACTTATCTCTCTGGTAGGATTAACGTCTTTGTTCTGTGGTAAGTCGCAACATTTCTGCTTGTGCTTCTCACAGTCTTAGCTGGGCGGTGTAGTGGGCTTTGGGCGGCTAACGTGCGTGGTCTGAGCTCTGGCATTTTCACTATTTCCTGGCATGTCCACGGCCGGTGTCCAGAGTTTTTGAGTCGTGCTGTGCAGTTTTGTTTTTTTACGCTCTGGCAAATACTCACGGACTGAACTTAAACGCCTCGACTGTCATGCCCGCTTGGATTCTGCGTCATATAATCTCTGCCGGACACTTGGAATTGCTCGAGGTCCACGGTACATTCACCGTTCAAAAAGAGGACCCTCGTTTAGTTATGGCTGTGATGGCTCTGATGCGCGGATCCCGACTATGTGGACATATAATCGTGCTCGCCGGCGTGACACCAAAGCCAACCGTGGAGTAAAACATGGCCATCTTCGTCCACTTTCAAAACTGGTTGAAACGTCCCTTCCCAACGGTTGCTGCTTTAACCTCTCCCATCTTAACGCACGATCCATAACCAATAAAGCTTCGTTAATCAATGACCTCATCACCGAGTTTTTCTCTCGTAAACTTGGCAACAACCTGGTGACTACTTACATTTAAACATGCTGACACCCCCAGGCTACAGTTATCTATCAAAACCCCGACTGAAAGGGAGAGGAGGTGGTCTGTCTGTGGTTTATCATTCTGGTTTAACGGTCGAAGAACTTGCACTATTCAATACTACATCCTTTGAATATATTGCTTTGAAGGTTGTTTCCTCCTCACCTCTACTGTTGCTGTTAGTTTATCGCCCTCCCAAACCTGCTGCAAGCTTCTTGTCTGAACTTAATGAATTCCTCACAATCATCTCAACTCTTTGCTCTGCCGTAATTGTGATGGTGACTTCAATATCCATGTTGATACTGAATGCTCTTTCACATCTGAGTTCATTTCAGTTTTAGAGTGTTTTAACTTGATGCAGCATGTTGATTTTCCAACTCACACTCATGGCCATATTCTTGATCTGCTCTGTTCTACTGGTTTGAATGATATCATTGTCTCTGGTTCAGTCTCTGGTATCTCTGACCATAAGCTCATTGAATGTAGTCCCCCCCCCCGAGAAAATCCCTGTTGTCCATCGTGATATTAGGTCTGCCAGTCTCAATCTGTTTGCTGCTTCTCTTCAGTCTTCAGCCCTGTCTGACCTACATAACCTATCATCTCCTGAAAGTATGGTTTCCCTTTATAATGACACTGTCTCTGGATTGCTTAATGATTTTAGCCCCTTTTAAGAATAGACTTGTCCCTGCCACCCGCTCGTGTCCTTGGTTCACCCGTGAACTAAGGGTACTGAAGGCCATTGGGCGACGTCTTGAGCGCCTTTATAAAAAAAACTGGCCTTAGTGTCCACTCTCTACTTTAGTCAACACATCCACAAGTATTGGGATGCCCTTAATACAGCCTGCTCCAACTACTACTCCTCCATCATAAATAATGCTAAGTCTAGGCCGAAATCACTCTTTCAAACTGTTAACAAACTCCTCCATCCTCCTCTGTCAGCGTGCCCCCATTCAGCTGAGCAATGTCAGGCTTTTCTACATTCCTTTGAAAAGAAAATTAATCAGATCTATAGTTTCTTTCCTACTACTTCTCAGTCATTCGCCTTTACTGATTTTCCCACTTTGGACACGAAGCTAACTTGTTTCTCACCTGTTGACTCCTTTTCTGTCTCTGAACTCATCACTAAGTCTAATGCTTCCTCCTGTCAGCTTGACCCTGCCCCCACCCCTCTACTCAAGGCCTGTTCATCTGTAATCAACACTCCAATTGCTACAGTGATAAACTGATGTCTCTCTTCTGGTTTGGTTCCTACTGCCCTTAAAACTGCTGCAGTTATCCTATACTTAAGAAACCTGAATTGGAACCGACTTCTCTTTCTAATTACAGACCCATCTCACACCTTCCATTTTTAGCTAAAGTAATGGAAAGAGTGGTTGCTTCCCAACTCCAGACATTTCTCAGTGATAATGCCCTCTATGAGCCATTTCAATCTGGTTTCCGTACTCACCACAGCACTGAAACAGCTCTTCTGCGAGTAGTTAATGATCTCTGGTCTGCTGATAGTGGTTCTCTCAGTATTCTTCTTCTCCTCGACTTAAGTGCAGCATTCGATACTGTTAATCATGATGTTTTCATTTCTCATCTTTTCTCTATTGGTATCACTGACACAGCCTTACAGTGGTTCAGGTCGTATCTTACAGACAGATAGCAGTTTATCACACTAGGCCCATACAAGTCCTCCACCTCTCCTGTTACATATGGTGTCCCTCAGGGCTCAGTTCTTGGACCCCTACTTTTCTTAATCTAATCTCATCCCTTGGCCAGATCATTCGTAGCCATGGCCTTAACTTTCACTGTTATGCTGATGATATTCAGTTATATCTCAGTACACACACACCCTCAGATTCCCCTCTCAATACACTAATTGATTGTATTTCTGATTTAAAGCTCTGGATACACAATAACTTTCTCACGCTGATTGGCCTTAAACCTTTACTATCAAAATCATCCAATTTTTCAGTTAGTATTGATGGCCTGCTCATTAAGCCTGCACCCGTTGTTAGAAATCTTGGTGTTTTACTCGACCCATCACTTACATTTGATCTGCATATTAAGTTTCTCACTAAGACTGCATTCTTTCATTTACGTAACATTGCTCGTCTTCGCCCGTTCCTGACCGATAGTGATGCAAAAACTTTGTGCCTTCATTATGTCCCGTATTGACTACTGTAACTCCCTCTTTGTTGGTCTCCCCGTGAAGTCTATACAAAAGCTACAGTACGTTCAGAACTCTGCAGCTAGAGTTCTCACTCATATTAAGCGTTCAGCTCACATCACCCCCATTCTCTTTCAGCTACACTGGCTACTGGTCCCGTCATGTATAAAGTTTAAAATTTAACTACCACTCAAAGCCCTGCTTAACCTTGCTCCCCCCTACCTCAGAGAACTGCTGACCTCTTACACTCCCTCTCGCTCTCTCAGGTCTTCTTGTAATAACCTACTTGCTGTCCCACGCACCAGACTTTCCACTTTAGGAGGGAGGTCCTTCAGTGCCATGGTCCCCAAACTCTGGAATTCTCTTCCTCAATCCCTCAGGGACTGCTCTTCTTTCTCCTCCTTCAAATCTGACTTAAAGACTTTTCTCTTTAATCAGCATTTTTCTTCCTCCTTCAATGCTTAGGATGGTTTGTTTGTTTGCCCATGCTATGTGAAGCGACCTTGGGTTTGTGAAAGGCGCTATATAAATGTAACATTATTATTATTATTATTATTATTATTAACAGAATAACATTAAAATAAAACACTCCTGTGAAATCTCCTCGTGAGGTAATTGGCTAGCAAACTTTTCAATGCAAAATATCTTTGAGTAGTTTGAACATAATGCACATAAAATTTGTGAAGATTTGTTTACTTGTCTATAAACTTTGGTGTAGAGATGTGGTGTAGTGCCTTTTTTTTCTTGTCATGTATCCTTTAGCATGTGAATTAGCCAGCTGGCTAAGTAAAATGATGAAGCTCTATCAGCTGTCATATATAAACATAAAGAGTATTTTATTTATTATGGGCAAGTTCTGCTGCTGAAGTCGACACTTGTGTTACTCTGTCCTTTCGAAGCCACATTGAACACCCTTCATTTGAGCTAGTATGATAAATATGGCCAAGTGGACACAGACGTGCTAAAACTGGTAGTGAAACAGCCTTTTTTCCTTTTATTTATGACCACATTTACAATTATTAATGCATGATAAATTGTTATTAATTATTAATATAACATTAACATGCAGATCAAACAATGGATTTCAATGACAGACAATGTAAACACATTTCTAGTAGAAGTTCTAATGTAAGGTCTAACTAAGAACTCTACATCATATTTATCTATCCAGACCTTCTGTTTTACTTTATTATAAGATTTAAGGATTATGGAAAAAAGAGGTACAGCCCTCTTCTCAGCTACATGCTTTAAAAATCATATCTGAAACTGTGGATTCCACAGCCAAGTCTCTCACCTCCCAGCCTTAAAGTCCCCCAAGAACATGCTTGAAAAAGCATATATAATTACGTATATACTGCCACCTAGTGTTTGTCCCGTGTGGTGCATGCGCCTACGTATTTCAACAAAGGGGATCAGTGAGCATCATGCTGAGGACTCTGTGAGAGACATTCACCCCTATGCCCAATGCAATATAATAATAATAATAATAATAATACAAACAAACAGACATTGTAGCCTCTCTCATTCATTTCCGGAATTGCACACACTGCTTATTTAGTACAAAAGCTATTATACAAAGGGTTTCCAACTCCACTGGTCAGTTCAGTTGGTCAGTTTCTTCCACACACTCTTTAGACTTCCTAATTAGTAAGTTAGTCTGAGTGTTTTGTGTGTATGGATTACATTATTCATGAAGAGAAATGCAGCCCTAAAAACTGGCAACTAACCAAAGTTAATTTTCTCCATATTAACACAAAAAGGCATTAAATAGCTCAAGCTGGCAACCCAGAACATATGGTACTGAAGTGCCTCTACAGTCCTGTTCCTGGAGATCTACCACCTGTAGAGTTTGATAGAAGAGCTTCAGCCTTGAGAAGTGGGTCTAACACAGCTGCTGGGAGTATGAACCACATCTAGGGTATAAATTAGTGATTGTGTGGTGAGAAAACAGATGATTTTATGTTCAGCATTCCTCTGAGACAGGAGTGCTTCAAAATGACTACCATCATTCCCGTGCCAAAGAAATCATTTGTGTCTTGCCTCAATGACTACCGACCCATAGTGCTTACTCTGGTCATCGTAAAGTGCTTAGAGCGGTTGGTAATGATTCACATAAGGAGCTGTCTTCCTTCCACACTGGTACAAGAATCAGGACACTCATAATTATGATGTGTACATTCAGAGTAGATGTATGAACAGAACATGGAAGGAACTGCAGTTTATTGTTCTCATTAAAATGTATTGAACACAAGAAGTAGACAGAACAGAATTACACTTCAGTTATGTTTAGCTTTTGAACAAAAGGAGCTATGATTGAAGAAAGAATATTAATCAGTGAATCAAAAGGAAAACTTTTTTTTTTTTAAAAAAGTAGAAGAAAATAGTTTAAAAAACTAAACAAAAATCTAAAAATACACAAAGTTATAAAAATGAAATAAAACAAAATAATAAAATTGAAGTGTATGCAAGGCAACATTTTTGTCACTTTTAAATTAATGATTTGAACTTTAAGGCTGAGTCAGGAACTAAAACATGTAAACCACAGGCATCTCATTACTGACACCTACTGACCAAGAGCATAAATGAATCTGTGTTTTATTGAGCAGCTAATGCTGACCTGCCAAGTGTAGTTATATATAACTGGATCAACATCATGCAACAAACACTGGACAACATATATCATATAATCATGATCATAATCCTCTGACTGACTCTCATCAACATGCTCCAGCTTCTATCACTGCTCACACTGTGTTCAGCTCATCAGGTTCAGCTGATCAGATTTAGCTGTGAAGTACACAAAAATAAACATTTTAGCCCTTAATCAAATGTTGTTATTTAATTTCAGGCCAATAAAAAACTGTGTTCTTACCTCGAGCTCTGTAGCATTTGACCATCAGCACGATGGACACCAGCAGATACGGAGACACTGCCATTAAACTACTGAGCAGACTGAACACTGAGAATGAAGCTCCTGAATTAGACACACCTGATACACAATAAAGTCATTGCTGTAACTGTTGGAAGCATGTCAGTAAAAAATAAAAGAGATAGTTAGATAGCACTGAACCAGAAAGTGAGCAGGTACAGTAATGAGAACTCAGAGAACTCTATCAGTGACAGATATCAGATAGTGTGTTATAGTGAGATGAATACAGAGTGTTCTGGAGTGTCTTTGTTTCACTATTACTGGTTTCTTATTAGTGCTAAGAATCATGTAGACTCACTGTGCACTGTGATGTTGACAGCATTACTGCTCTCTCCAGATTCAGACTCACACCAGTACACTCCAGTGTGGGATGTGCTGAGGGAGTTGATGTTGCATGTAGATCCTGTAACTGATCCCCAGCCTGATGAACAATCTGACACCTTCTCACTGTGTGTGTATCGTCTCACTCTCCATCCAGCAGAGTCACTCTGTCCCTCACAGCTCAGTGAGAGAGAGTCAGTAATAAAGTGTTGAGTTCTGCTGGGACTGACCCTCAGAAAGACTGCAAAAGATGGAAAATGTAGACATAGGACCATATATATGTGGTAGGGCGAAGTATTTGAAAACCTTTTATTATGATAGGTGTAATATTCCTTTGGAGGCTTTTATTGTTCTCCCCCTAGTAATTGGTTGCAGGTGTCTAATTCGTTGAATGCCATTTCTTTGTTGGCCTTTGGTGCTGTTTATTGTGACCTGCTAAGACAGCAGTTGAATCTCTCTGTATTTTTGTTGGTGCTGTGGACAGCTTAAGTTGTTGGGTAGTAAAGTGTTACTCCTTTCCTCTTTATTGAGTAGGCCCTAATCTTATCCTACAGGAGGTGTTTGTTCCGGTGGGCCTATACTTGACCCTAGATTAGTTGGCTACTTTGTGGTGAAGGCCCGCATGGTTATGCTGTATACCACTGATTGAGGGTTCGGAGGTGCTGTTTCCTGAATAACTTAATAAAGATACCCCTGTAATAAAGGGTCTCCAGTCATCCTTTTTTTCTTTGCTTTACTCTGTGATTGGAGTGTGCGTTTGGCGTGACACCTAACTTATGAGATGGTAGAGCTTTTAATCCTCCCCCCACAGGCAGTCACCTACACTTGAGCCCTGTCCTTAACTTAGGTTAGTGTTTTTTTTTTTTCCTTTTTTATTAAAGGAATAAAGTTGATTTTATTTTTTATAAGGTTATACATTTCCATTGTTGATGTTTAAAGCAGGACATACAGTGCTGTGGGATTTTAAGCTTGAAGAAAAACATTATATCTTATGTCCTTCGGTTTAAATAACTGATTTTGTCCTTTTGAAAGGTATATTTGTGTACTGTCAAAATAAATTTGATCTTTTATTTTGAGATGCACATCCTTACTCCATATTTAAATATATAAATAAATAAATAATTTGTGGTACAAACGTATCTTAGAGCATTGCCTTGCACTCTTCTGGTCATATATTGCACATGCTCAAGGTCGACACTAAGCTGCAGGTTTTGTGTGTCTGACTTCATGAATAGATAGTTTAGGGTGTGGCATTGGTGAGGCATAAAAGCAGGGGAGGAGCCAATGCAAGTTAACCTGAGCTGCTGAGAAAAACTGCATGTTTCTAATGTCAAGGAAAAGGTGGTGCCATTACTTTGAAAATTCATACTGCACTTTATTATTTTGTAAGGTGAAGTTCCTTTTCACCATCTCTGGGTCTCCTTGGCCTTAGCTGTGCGATTTTAGTTAATACGCAGCTAATAAGCAACAAGTTATATTATGCTGTTTATACACTGGTTCAGCATAAAATCCTGTTAAATGTACTACTTTTATAAGACATTCACATTTAGATTTTAGTCAAAAAGTTCTCTAAAATATATTAGGACATAATTACATAGAGTATGTCGGTCTTTTTGAGACATGATGTACGTTATATTGTGTGTTAGCAGAGACCTCTCATGATGCATTAATGCATTTGTTTTGTGTAATGTAGTTGTTTTGTGTAATATAGTTATTCTATCTATATAGCACCTAAAAGGGGCCTGCTATTGTTACGATGTGACGCTTGTACCAATAGAAGCTCCTTTTTGGTGCTATGTAGAAAGCAGCCATAGTAGTGCAAAAATAGACAGGCTTTTAAAAGAGCACAGTCAGTATTTACAATTGGCCTTGATAAATTGTAGTAGAAGATTCATTATATCATCTCCTTTGTTATTTGAAAGGGAAACTCTTAGAAATGCATATGCAATAATGCTTAAGAATGCTAAAGTATGTATTTGATGTATTTACAATGTCATAACCAATAATGCACAAGTGAGCTGTTCAGGGATATAATGGATCCATTAGTCTAGTTCTGGGTAAAGCTGGTTATGTTGGTATAGATAGTATAATTTAGCAGAAGCTCACCCTTTACAGTGAGTGTAACAGATTCACTGTACTGTGATGATGTTGGTCTGTATCGTCTCTCTCCTCTACACTGATACTGATCTCCATTAATCACAGCATCTTCTCTGATGGTGAGAGTGTCTCTGTTTACAGTGCAATTCGCAGACTGAGGCACTGCAGTCCATCCACTCTGTTTATTCTGTTTATGCCACTGATATGTCCATCCAGCATGAGTGTTAATCTCACACTTCAGAGTGACTGACTCTCCAGTGGACAAAGGTCTCTCTGGTTCTACAGTCAGTGTAGCTCTAGGTAAAGCTGTAGAAACAGAGGAGAGGAGACATAATAACTCAGAGTATATTTTACAATCAGAGACTAAACGACACTTCTGAAGGCTTTGTATTCATATTTTAACACTTTACCATCAACTGTTTTTACTAAAATGGAGCTGACCATTAAAATAATGACACATCCGCATTAGTCTGCACATGGAGTCTCATCTACACCACTAAATGTGTTACAAAAAAGATCTACAGTTCTTCATTATATTGACCGAAGCATTTAAATGTGGATCGAAATGCTGTTGGCAATATAAAAAGGCATAAAAACAGAAATGATACTGTGCTCACCCTTTACAGTGAGCAAAACAGTGTTACTGTACTGTGATGATGTTGGTCTGTCACTTTGCTCTCCTCTACAGCGATATTGATCCCCATCCAACACAGCATCTTCTGTGATAGTGAGTGCACTCATGTTTTCACTGTAATACTCAGACTGAGATACTGCAGTCCATCCATGCCATTTATCCTGCTTATTCCATTGATATGTCCATGATATGTTGATATGTTCTATTTCACACTTGAGGGTGACTGACTCTCCAGAGAACACTGCACTCGCTGGTTCTGCAGTCAGTGTAGCTCTGGGTAGATCTAAAGAAAACGGGAAAAACACAGAGTAGTTCAAGTCAGTTCCATTACACATGATATCGACTTCTACAGTGTTTCTTTAAGTCCATTGGTCTCAGATTCATTTTTGGTTTGGATTAAACAGACGGTTAGCCTCGTTTTCAGGTTAGCTTGTCAGAAAATTCATGCCATAGTCATCTAAATGTTAGCATTTGATTGTTGCCTCCAAACTTGGGGACTGAACATGATGGCCTACATAGTAAACAGTTCCATATAGACCTGCATTGTCTCAGCTTTAGCACTTGTATAAATATGTCACATTTTACTGTGTAACTGCTAAGGGCTAGGGGCTACTGACAGGCTTTTGTCCATCAGACAGGGTCCTTGGACAGTCTTTACCTTGCTTTGAGCTATGTCTTTACATTGGTTGGATCGGTTTAGAAACTTCATAATCAATTTGTTCCCACTCACATTTAGACACTTTGTGTTTAAATATTTCTACCATACTCTGTATGTCACCTTCACCTTGCTTTTCATAGTGTGCTTTGCATTTCCCAAAACTACTGGATTGAGAGTGCACTGTGGTAATATGTAACTGCAAACCAGAATGACTCACTGTAGTTGGCCAGAAGTCTTCTAGTCATTATGGTATTAACTTTCTTCTGCTATATTTAGGGATCATAGTAATACTTCTTAGTGATTTAATTTAGCTACACTTTACATTAGTGCTTTGACATAAGTATCTCATGATCAAGTTGATATATTTAACTTTTTATACTGATTAGACGTCCGCCCTATGACCACTGGGATAGGGTCCAACTCCCCCCACGACCCAGAAGGATAAGCAGCTTAGAAAGTGTGTGTGTGTGTGTGTGTGTGTGTGTGTGTGTGTGTGTGTACACTGTTTAGAGAAATTAAGACAGTGTCTGTAGTCACTGGGTATGAATTGTTGTTTTTCTTCTAACATTACAGTATTTTTTATCTGTAAAGCTGCTGGAAAGTAGAATGTTCTCCAAAGAAACAAAATCACCTGATACAGACAGTTTAATAGGATCACTGGTTCATGTGCTCTTTGGGATGCCTTGGATCCATGTTCCCATGCAGCTAAATTCACCCTTTCCCATTTCTTTTGCCTCAAACGTGTATTCACTTTGCTTTTTAGAGGGCTGAACTTCTTTTATGTTCTTAGAACAATCCACTCACTGTTGTTTTCCCGTCTCTAGTTCACATTTAAGAGTTACTCTCTCTGCAGTGAATATTTCTGTATGTCCAGACTGTATTTTGATACACTATGTATGCACAGTGTATGTGTTTAAGATATGGTGCACAAAAAATAATTTTAAACAACTTTCTGATTACCCTAAACATAGTTAACTGGTCGAGACTTGGCTTGTGTAAATTTGGTTTTTCATTGCTCCATTACTTGCAATTTTACTGGTTTGATGTGTATTTCATGTGATTGATTCACCTTCACTTTGTCCGCAGCAGATGATGGTAGTCAGCACTAAAGCAGGGAAACAGAGGATGTGACACATTAATGTGAAATATTAGCTGTTTTTCTGAAATCTGAAATAATATGGAATCACTAATACGTGAGAAGGTTCTATCTGACATTCTTGTCGAAGCTGAGTTATGTACATATAGTTTATCTTTCAGTGCTGATTATTGTTGCTGTGATGAATTTTAGAAAAAAAACAAGTATTGTAGAGTCTACATTTTTTTTTAAAAAAAAGCAAAAAGTTGGCATTAATTAGGTTCTATCTGCTTCAAGCCAATTAGTATAACCAATGAATGTGGATACCAAATAAAAGCCCAGGAATGAGCACTGAAATTCTACCACAAACATTACTAAGAATAATAAAATCAATTTAACATAAAACCATCAATTTTAAACTTTAAATTGCAAAAAAATCAACTTATTAAACCTAATTTTTAACTCTGACTAATCAAAATCTCAGATTAACAAAAAGCTCTAACTCTGAGGGGTTTGCTTAGAATTACTCCCTCCTAAACCACTAACACAATCTTAAACCCCAGCTACATATTCAGCGCTGAATTTAAGAGCTTCTCATCACTCTTGTAGGAGTATGAGTTCATGGTAGGGCTGTAGTCAAGACCACCATTGTTAACCTCAAGACAAGCCCAAGATCATGATTAACTGTCTAAAGGGGGCCGAGTCCATGTCAAGACCAAAACCAAAAAACATCAAATCTTCAAGTACAAAGAACTGGAAAAATAAGTAATTTAAGTAATTGTTGTTTGTCAGTTTTGCCATCACAATTGGATCAAAAGAAATAATATAAAATAATTTCTAACAGAAACGAAAGTCAATAAAGCCACCCATCTGATGTTAATAAACTTCACTGTCCTTTCACCTGTTTGGATCATATGCCTCTTTTTTAAATTGATTACAAAATACATTCAGAACCATCCATTCAGAGCCATCCATTCAGACTTTGGAAAATTTCTCAAACTACTGTAAACTCCAGCCTTCCTACCGAACAAGCTCAGCTTTGGTACCTAACATCACTAACCAATTTAACTCTGATTAGCAAACAACATCAAGATACAACCACAAATGTGTGCCCTTGAGTACTTTTAGCAATAATCTGTTATCAAAACATTGGACTAAACACCATGCAACGCTGTCAAATTCAGTGAAACCCATTTATAGATCTGCTGCGTAAGCAAATGTTTGATTTAGCTTCCTCAGTCATGAGAACTATATCTGTCTGCACAAACTCAGCTAGTTACCAATTTGACATAATGTTATAAATTTAACAAATTAAATAACAGCAAGTAATCAAGGCTACTTATTGAGGTATAACACAAATTAAAATGAATCTACCTAATTAAAACATCACAACATAACATGAATGAACGAGCCCATACTTACATGGTCATGGAATTCAGTAGAGCGATACGAGTAAGACCCTTCAGTTGTATTTAAACAAACTAATTTGAGAGGTGGAGGAGAGAATGTCCATCTGTTTAGAGGTTATTTCTTACCATGGTTCATCGCATTGAATAGGTAAATGTATTTTATGGAGTTAAAAGTAAGAATTTTTATATTCAAACTTAAGTTGGACTGAAAATTGGCTAGGCAGAGAGAAGTCAGAATACAAATACTACGGATTCCAACGCAAGAGACTATAAAACATCAGAGACTATAAAAACTACAGCCCGAATTCAAGGAGTCCTGCAATAGCAGTGATACTGTGAGCATTTTGATGATGAATGTGAGGACCGCTATGTGGATTTCACGAGTAGAAGAGTATGAACAAAGCCTGTTTTAAATACAAAAGTAGCCAAGCACAACATAGCCTGTAGCAATAAATAAATATACCTACAAATGCTCATCAAAGTGACACAATTATAATATGTAAATGCTAGAATTCACCAGTATATGAAAGTTATATGGGTCATTATTGCTCCTGTGTGCAAAGCAAGAGCAAAAAAAATGTTTTTTTGTTTATTTTTTATTATGAGCTCAAAATTGTTTGTGCTTTGTTCAACTAGCGCCAATGTCTCCTACTGCAGTTTATTTATGTCTGCAGTGTTACAACAACACTTATTTAACATCTCAGTTAATATATCTACGTATTCTATATCTATGAAATGCCTATTATGACAAAAGATGTGCAAAGATGTGAGGGAGAATGAATGTTTGATGTTACATGAAAGCCCTCAAGCAACTGCACAATTTACGAGAGTGAAGCAGAGGCTGAAAGTTTCCCTGCGAGAGCGAAGTTCAGCCCACCCACATATTTATTTTGCCCATTCACCTGGTAGTCCTGGCCACTGGGTGTAGCACTGTTAAATTCTTCACCTGGTTGCAGTTGACAGGCAGAGCTAACAGGTACACAGTAAAAATGGGTAAAGACAGCCTGCTTTTAGCACTGCTTACTGTTTAGCTTATAAGACAGAACAGCATTCATTCTGCAGCATAAATTGCATTGCTATGTGTAGTTTAGTGTTTAGTGGTCATGTTCAGTTTACTGACCAAGTCTGTTAAGTACCTTCTCATTTTCCTTCCTTTCTCATCTGTTTATCATGTGTTTACTATGTTTAGTGAAGGTTTTTCTTTGCTCTCTGAAACACAAATGTCCTCATTGCTGTGGGTGCTGACCCTGCCCCCACTGATCTAAAACACACATGGACCAGCAGTGACTGACTAGCTAGGGTTATCTCCTTCAGAAGCATTCAATTAAACCACCATTGCTGATCCAGAGTGTGTTAAAACTCGGTTATTTTACCTATGTAAGTAGTGTGGAACACTGTTTTCAATGAGATGAAACTTAAAAAGAAACTGGACTGACACATAAGGGGCCATTACCACACAGGATGTATTTCCTTCTCTAAACGTGTGCCGTCAGCGTAGAAGGAGAAATGGGAGAGGCCATTATTTCTGCTGCAAGATATGATCTTTTATTCACAGGAGCAGAAAAGGCACAGAGAGAGACAGCAAGATACACACACACTGCAGAAGAGCTAGAATATTTCTAAAGTTTATGTACTATAATAAATACATATTAAGGAATTAATGTGTCGGAGTGTTTCCATACAGCATTTTCACATAAAATTACACAACACAGTATTTTCATCCTATCATCATACTGCTTTTCTCATATACACAGAGCACACAGTACAACATGTTTCCCCATAGTAACAAATTCTCATAGTTATGCTGTACAATAGATCTCTTCCGGATAAGACCCTGTTCTTATTCTTATTGATTTGTATTGTAATCAATACGCTCATAATATCGGAAAGCCTCATGAAACCTGCAAATATGTGAAAATATAATCAATGTAAAACAGAATACTACATTGTAGCTGCCTTGCTATTTGCCTACATTTAATGTATTTTAATATTTATGATAATAGAATCTGAATCTTGAACAGTGTGGTTATGTTTCTATACTAGTTTGGGTTTATTCGCAGACGGAGCCTTATTATTCTAAACTTAATGAGAGCTTTAAGAATGGAAAGGTCCTGTCTGTGTTGGGTCCAGTCAAAAAACCAAAAACCTATTCTTAATTATTCTAGGATTTCAATGTTCAGCAGTCAAAAGTATCTCAAGGCAATGACTTTTTCAGGATATGAAAGGTGACTGTAGTACATAATAGTTGTGCTGTTTTTAAAGCATCTCAAAACTGCACTGAACACAGAACCTTATATAATTCTAAGCCAATTAATAATTAAACAGTGTAAAACAATGGTGATCAAATCTCTGATAACAATAAATAATTATAAATGTATTGTTATCAAAGATTTGATCACCATTGTTTTACATTGTTTCATTATATAATGATATAAAGAGAACATTTACTCACAGAGTATTACAGAGAGTGACCTGAACTCCATACTGTCCCCGTAATGACTAAGAGAAAGAGATATCTGGGTGTTGTGTGTTTATATATATATATATATATGCAGTCATCACTTCCTGAGAGAGAGTGTGTGTGTGTGTGTGTATTTGCACACGCTGTCACTCAGGAAGTGACAACTGTTCAGTCAGTCTATAAATATACCTCAGAGACGGGAACAAATCACTAAGTTGCAAGTAACAAGTAAGTCTCAAGACTTGACACAAAAGTCCCAAGTCAAGATAGTCGACTCTTTGCACCATGAAAGAAATATTTGAAGATAATTTCTGAAGATTTTTCGACACATTAAAAATAAAAACTAGCTCAGCCCTAGAACTAGTTCAGCCAACTAAAAACAGCGTTTCAACTGAATTTAAACAACAGCAGAAACCAAAATGACCGAGCTGAACAAAGTTGACAGAAATGACAGCAAAATGATGCTGAATGTACGAAGCTGAAGCTGACGTTTTTCGCCAGCAGCTTCGTACATTCACTATCATTTTGCTGTCATTTCGCAAGTCTTTCTCGATTTTCTCGAGTTGAGTCTAAAGTCATCAAATTTGTGACTCAAGTCCAAATCATAGGACTCGAGTCTACACCTCTGATATACGTGCATGAGAGAGAGAGTGCTTTTTTAATTTTTAACATTGTTTGAAAATGCTAGCTGCTCTTTACATTATGCAGAAATGAATGGGCCACTGGAAATGGTCAGAAATTAATTGGAATAAAATCTTTATAACGCTGACTTCCATTTTTAAGTTAGGAAGCCTTTCTCCTTCTGTAAAGTTACTGTTTTGGAGATACAAGGTTTTGTCCCAAGAGCAACAATATGTAAATGAGTTCTGCACTGACTGTATTGGGTCTCATTCGAAAAGCAGTCCCAGCTGAAACACCCCTTATAACATGAACATGAATATGCATGGCTAATCTGCTGGAGGCTGAATAGGTGTATATATGGGTTTGTTTTCATTACATCCCAAAAGTAATTCAAAATGCGCTCTCGCCTCACGACAAGAAGGGCCTGCGTTTGATTCCCCAGCCAGGTGACCAGGGTCCTTTCTGTGTGGAGTTTGCATGTTCTCCCCTTGTCTGTGTGGGTTTCCTCTGGGTGTTTGGTTTCCTCCCACAGTCCACAGTCATGCAGTCAGTCCAGCTGGGGGTGCTAAATTGATGCTAGATGTAAGTGTGTTTGGGTTTGTGTGTGAATGTGTATATCTGTGTTTCTGCCCTGTGATGGACTGGTGACCTGGCAGGAAGCACCTTGGACTTTCGCCCAATAAGATAGGCTTCAGTACCACCTGCAACCCAGAAGGATAAGTGGCTTAGATGATGAAGTGAGTGAATGTTTTGCATGAAATTGATTTTTAAATGGTAGAGCGAGAATCACACTGAACACACTCTCTTCCAGTTCGCCCCTTAAATAGCTCACCCTGTTTGTATTGAGGTCCCTGTGGTTACTGAATAATAAGCCTTATTATGTAATAAGCCTGGGAATTTAAGGGGTTAAGAAGATCTAAAGATCCACAGACCTGCCGAGCTGTTGGAAGGCCAAGGCTTCCATTTACCCACGACTTGTGAAAGTGATGGCAGGAGGACTGCATCATAGCAACATCAGTCCCTTCAGACAGAATCTTCTCCAAAACACGGCAGATAATAACAGAGAGAAGAAACCAGATCAGCCCCTGTAAGCTGAGCCACTTAGTCTTTCTTAATGCCAAACTGCTTTAAAGACGACCTTAAAATGCTTCACTGTTAAAATGGTTTGATGCTGCTGTTTTGTGTTTGACATTTTTATTACATTAATGTTTCCATATCAAGCACAATGTGAAATAATGGTATTCTGGAAATTATAAGGTTTAGTATAATTACATTGAATGATTTAAGTGATGTACGTGCACACATTCCAGTCATAGGTCAAAACATTGCTAAATTTGTCTGAATTATAAAAATCAGAAGTGGTACTAAATGAAGAACCTTTTGGGAGCAAAAAGAGCCGACTCTTATTGCTGAGCAGAGCCAAATCTGCTGATCTGGCTCATTTAAAAGAGCTGAAATTCTCAACACTACATCTTTCCCATTCTGTTCAGTAACTGCTTGAGGCTGGTATTAACCAACTGATAGCATTCATGACTATAGGCTGAACTGGTGAACCTGAATACAAACCAACATCATGGTAAGAATAACAAAATCATGAAAAATGCATGCAAACATAGTTTAGTATATGATTTTGCTGCAATACAAAATAACATTATGTGAACAGAATAAATGAAAAACCAACAAAACAGCTAAGAATTCTGGGATGATTTTGAGCCAAAAGACTCTTCAGTCTTATCCAAATGAATTGATCTTAACTAGATTTACCTCAGCAACTAAGGATTTACAAAAAAAGTATGTTACTAGATTTTCATTAGGAAATTCAACAGATGAGTAAACCCAATATTTATGTTTTACAGTGTAATATTATTACTGTTCACCTTTAACCTTCCACTGAGCTGCAGTTCATCAGTTATCCAAACTTGTCCCTCTCTATATTCTGCAAATGTCTTTCCTTCATACTTCCACCTTGTGATTGATACTTTAATATGCCCAAATTGTAAAATGAAGGAACTCTCAGCAGCTCTGTGCTCTGTCACTGTGTTCTCATCAGCACAAACACACAAACCTGCAGCAGAGAGTGTATTTATCATATTAACTACAATACAGCCACAATTCCAGTTTGGAAGCAAGAGAGTGGTCATAAAACAGTATGCAAGACAACACTGATAAGAATATTGACAACGCATTTCTTCACCTTTACTCATACTTTTATATTAGCATATTTTACTACCATAGATAAGGCCTGTGGTTGTCTGAGCCTTTTCAGACAGTCACTGAGAGCACACTGTTACATTACAGTTCTTTTGTACCAAAGCAGTGTTATAACAAAGCAGTGTTATAACCATAGCCATACATGCTTTCAAATAATAGCACAGATAATTGAGGTGATGAAAACTGTTAAGTCCTGTGAGCTCCTAGTATATCACTGAAACAAACCACAGAGGAATTAACAATGTAAAGAAGAACTTTATTGTAATACCCAATATAATCAAAATCTGCATTTTGAATATTCAAATAAAATACAAAGTAGCCTAGGATAGTTTTGAAACACGTTCTGCCTCTATTTGCCTTTGTATTTCCAAGCTAAGAACACTTCTCAAATCTCAATTATTTAAAACATCCAACTGTAAAAGTAAAGAATTTATGCAGGTACATACAAAAACAGAGAACAAGCAGCACTGTTCCAGAGTATAAAACATGATGTCTGTAACAGATTGTAGAGAAAAAGAAACAAAACAAAACACAAAAGAAAACACTTCCTCATATACTGCAGTGAAAAAGTGTTTACATAACTTCCACATGAATACAATATATTGCTTGATCAGATCTATAAAAGAGGAACTGTTCTTTTTTCAAGGAGTAGTTTTTCTTTAAGATCCAGACCCAAATAGCAGACTCTGATTGAAAGTATCTTGGTTTGATGTTGAGCAGCACTACTGAATCAGTGTAGATCTTTGATGATGTTTGTATTTACATCTCTTTTACATGGCTAACAGACATAAGATCTAAATGCCTAAAATCTATGTAATGTGTCATATTTTGTACAGAATTAATGTACTATGCTTTCAACATTAAATCAACATACTAGCATGAGATCAACAGCTATTCAACCATCGAAGAGTGCTGTTTAATCAACATTGGATTGATAATGCTACAAGCTGGCTTAGGTTGAAGATTAACACACGTGGCTATTTTTTTCCATCTTTTAAATATTCTTAAACATGTGGAGGTTGTTAGGATGAAGGATCAATTGAACATAAGAGGAAACAGGAAAACATAAAACAACACAAAACTAAACTTAGATTTAGGAAAAACAAACAAATGAAAAACAAATAAATCTACTAACCGTCCAAACGAAAGAAAACCAGAAGAAAAAGGCAAACAAAAAGAAACTCTTTTACCCTGATAAGAGAATTATACACATGCAGTATGTGTCTGAAAAATGAAAATGCTGGAAATACATTTCAATTTTAATAAAGCTGCTCATAAAATATCTAGTTCTTTGTGTAAATGAAATGTCAATACTGTTAGGTCAAAATGCAAATTAAAATCAGAGTGGTGAATGAATTTTCATTTTGAGTTCCACATTGCATATATGAGTGGGAAATATAAATGCAAACATTCAAATACATTGTCATTTTGCATAGTACATTTTCATTTTAATGTTGATACTGATATGCTACCATATATGTTCTAGGTTGGAGAAACACTACCCATATGGTTGCTAGTAGTCTAAATGACTACATGACACTTAATAGTAATAATGTTCTAGGTATTAACCAGGAAAATGTAACATACAAACTGTAACATAATGTCCTAGAGAATTACATGGCCGTCAATAAATATTGGCATCCCTGGTGAACATGAACAAAACAGGCTCCAAAAAAACTACCATTACTTATTGTTTATCCTTTTGATCTTTCATACATAATATTAACAACAATCTAACCTTACAGTACAATGATAGAAAGAAAAATAACATCTTATCATATCTATGTGTGCCACATTTTATATGAGTGAAATCTAACTGAAGTATATCCCAATTCATATTTTGTGTTTTAACATTTACGTGAGTGATCAGAAACACTTAAATGGTCAGTCATAATTTCCTGTTTCACTAGGGAATATATAGGAGATGAAACACAGGTCAACTGACCTTAGTCATCTATCTTTATGAGAGAGACCAGGGAAAACAGCAATGATGTGTGATAAAAGGTAGTTGAGCTGCACAAATCAGGAAATGGCTACAAGAAAATAGCAAAACAGTTGAAAATTCCCATTTCCTCTGTTTTGGCAACAATTTAGAAGTTTAAAACAATTGAATATGTTAAGAATCTGCTAGGAAGAGGACATACATCTATACTGAACCCACTAACAGTGAGGAGGATGGTTTGTATGAATAAAGAATCTCAAAGAATCACAGCTGGGAAACTGCAGACATTAGTTAGGTTCATATTTCAGTTATGTTTAGCCTTTGAACAAAATGAACCTGATTTAAGGATTTTACTGACAATGAAATAAGTGAAAAATTGTACATAAACAATAAAAATAAAATAAGAATATATTTGAAAAAAGATAGATACAAAATGAGCGTATATGAAACTTTTTTTTTTTTTTGCTGCTTAACAAAATATTGCAAGTTGGGATCTATTAAAAAGAAACATTACACTGCACAAATTCTGCTGCATAGTTTTGCTGACAGTATGTTTGTTAAACGTTTGTGACAGAACACTGCGTCTGCTCTTTTCTCCTCATCCGGTTTAGCTGTGAAACACACAACGATGAACATTAAATTAATTAAATGTTATGATTTAATTTCAGGCCAATAAAAATGTCCGTCTCAGCTGCTGAAAAGAGTGTGTTATGAGTGACCTTCAGGAAGACTGTGAGTTGTTACCTCGAGCTTTGTAGCATTTGACCACTGGAACGATGGACACCAGCAGAAATGAAGACACAGCCATTAAACTACTGAGCAGACTGAACACTGAGAATGAAGCTCCTGAATTAGACACACCTGATACACAATAAACACAAATAAAATCACTGTAATATTATACTTAAATGCTTGATCATTACATACATTAAATGCAGTACACACATTATATACTAACATATATATCAATATTATATACTAACAATTCTATATTTTCTCACCCAGTATCTTCAACCAGCTCTAGGTGAGATGCAATTTATTAATGTCCCTTACTACCAACATTATTTTTAGTTGTCCATATAAGTACATTGCAGATGATTAATGCTTTATCAGTGGGATTTCCAGTGCTGTGGTGATGAATGCATCCATGACGGGTGGGAGTTACTGAGGCGGAATCTCTACAGGTGGTCAGTATCGTCAGTAGGGGAGGAGGCGGAGACCTCACTGAAACAGATCTTGGACAATGGCCATATAAAACACAATTACTGTACATGCATGCTGTACTGGTGCCAGAACTAAAGCATGAATGGGGCATCTGAAAACCTTGGAGAGTGGTTCTGCTCTCTTTGCTCTGCACACATACAGTGTCCTACACAAATATTGGCACCCCTGGTAAACATCTTTGTATCAATATATATAAATATCTCTTCATCGTTCATTCAAAATATTAACAAAAATCTAATCTTTATTCGAAGTACAATGATTGGAAAAACTTTTTCTCAAATCTGTGTGTGCAACAATTTCAACAATTTCATTTACTTTGTATAACCTCCTTTTACAAAGATAGCAGCTCTGGGTCTTCTCCAATGATGCTTAATAAGACTGGAGAACACATGGCAAAGGATTTGAGACCATTTTTCAATGTAGAACCTCTCCAGAGCCTTGCGGACTCTCCTCTTCAGGTCATCCTACAGATATTCTATGGGGTTTAGGTCTGGGGATGGGGGAGGTCATGGCAAAACCTTGATTCTGTTGTCAGCGAACCATATTTCTGTTGATTTTGAAGCGTGTTTGGATCATTGTCCTGCTGGAAGATGCAAACTATGGCCCAGTTTAAGCTTCCTGACTTAGGCAGTCAGGTATTGATTTAATATCTGCTGGAACTTGATGGAGTCTGTGATGTATCTGAATAAATTGCCCAGGGCCTTTGGAGGAAAAACAGTCCCACAGAATCACAGTTTCTACCAACATACTTCACAGTAAGGATGAAGTATTTTTCTGCATCGCTGTCTTTGTGCCCACACCAAACTCACCTCTTGTTGCCAAAAAGCTCTATTTTGGCATCATCTGACCACAGGACACGGTCAACCCGAGAGGTCCAGTAACATTTGGCAAACTGTAGGTGCTCGAGTTTGTTGGTCCTTGACAGGGGAGGCTTTCTTCTGGCTCCTCTGCTGATGTCTAAAAGATACTCTTCTTTATCTTTATATCAGCTGAATGTCCAGCCCGTACAGGAGCCTCTGACCTCATGCTTTCAATACTTCTTGGATTTCAGACTACATTGAACTACATTTTAAATGACTGCGGCATTTGGCTTAATATGCATTGTTTATAAATAATTGCTTTGTCATTAAACGAGAATGAAAGCAAATACATTTTTTGGCTACAAGAATATGGTTATGTCATTGTTACATAGCAGAATTCATTTTTCATTTCCAAGTGGCTGTCCATGCAAACAAAAATGACTTTACGTATTTTCCTACTTCCTACAGAAGGAAGTTGAAGCAGTATGAACACTGGGAAAGTTGGGAGAGTATGTTAATTGAAAACTGCACAAAATAGAGAGATTCAATATTTTGCTTCATCAACGTGTAAATAAACATATTCCAAAAAATTATTACAGGGGCAATGGCTGGGACATTTGTGGAATGACCACAAACACGTGTTTTGGAACTTTCCACAAGTGAATAGGTGAATACATAACAGATGATGCCATTATGATTGGAGAAAAGGAGCACTCATGAAAGGCTCAGTCTTTTTATGAGCAAGGTGAAGGTTCACCACTTTTGCAGAAACTGCATGAGCAAATAATCATCAGTTTAAGGGAATTCCTCGATGCAAGATTGCCAAAAATTAAGAGATTTCACGAGATCTACGGTCCATTACATTTTATAAGATTCAAAGAAATGTCTTAAACTGTTACACTTTTGCACTCTTCTCTACTACGAAGTCTGTAACACAAGTGTGGCATTGTCTTGCTGAAATAAGGAGGAGCGTCCCAAAAAAAAAACACATTGTATAGATGGCAGCATACGGTGCTCCAAAATATGCATTTACCTTACACCATTAATGCACTGATGTATTCTTCTCATTACAGGCACACAGAGCAGACTATAAGTATTTGGATGGGAACACTTTTTTAATGGGCAAAATGTCAGTTTTTCTTTTTTAGAACATATACGAATTACACCCTTTTTATATTCTGCTTTGAAAAGTATCTGGGCAATTTAGTTTACGGTCAAGAGAGCTAACAAAAGATCTACACTTCTTTCCAGATGTAACATTTGCATTCGGATGGAAAATAGCAATAAAGGACTGAAGAAGTGCCAATGACAGGAAAGCTGGTCATCATGAGGCTGAAGAATCATGTGTACATAAAAAGACATAACTGAGCATTAAGTGCGTCAAAAGGAGGAACACATCAGTATTGCTAAAGTCTTTGGTTACTTGAGTAATAAACAACCTGGCAGCCCACAGCAGGAGACCACAGTAGCGTGTGACTGTGTGAAGTATACTTTGAAAGTGCTGAAGAGATGAACTCTATCGAAGATGTAGACATAGATCTGTCAAAGACCACCATATGTCTCAAAGATTAAAAGTCTAGTTTAGCAAACGTGACATAAACTCGTGAAGCTCTGACACACAATACTTTCACAGTTTAACACGTTTGTCGCATGTTTAAGTCTGGAAAACGAAAGAACTCATCAGGAGCATTCCACAGATTTCTGGCCATTTTGCCAATGCGATCTATGTGGCCCTTCTTCACATCTCTTTAAAATGTTTAAAATAGGCAAATTATATCAACTTTGCATGACAAAGAATGTAGCCTTACTGCTAAAACTCTTGGAAGACTTGGGATGCCATGTCCAGCAAAAACTTCCAGTCCAAAGTTTGATTAAAAGCCTTTCATCACAAAAACATGAACCTGGAAACACTGACGGCAGGTGCACGCAGTTATGAACACTTCACAGCAAATACACATAAAATAAACGAATGTGTTCCACATATCCACCTCTTATAGGTGTGTGTGCACTCTGGCCTGGTAGTGTAGTAAACACCTGTAGTGTGTAAATCTCACAAATGGATGGAATGAAAACATCGATAATAGATATCTTAAGTCACATCACATTAGTCCAAAGGGGATGGAAAGGGGAGATCCTCTTTTCAAGGGGAATGTTCTTTGTCATTTTTTTGACTGGGTGGATGGCATCCCCCTCAAATCAAGCCCTGGCTGTAGCTGGTAAAGCTACTCAGTCTTGTCTACCACCACAAATACTGATATTTATGGAGCCCCTCAGGTCATGTTCTTTCTTAATAAAAATAGTATTTTGTTACAACTGAGTCAAAGAAAAAAATTCCATTGCTCCTTTCAGCAGTGAATGGTGAACTCTCCTCAGAGGTAAGATACAAATCAAAAAGAAACTCACGACAAAAAAGAAAAACAAAAAAGAAAACTCACCCACTGCAGCAGTATACATTGGCTAGAATGCTCAACAGTTTAGGTTTTTAAGTTTGCTCCTTTTTTTTTTGTCCTTATGTACATTTGAGCTGTCCAATTATTGTTATCTTCATTGGTGTTTATTGGGTTGATGTTAACCAGCATTCTCATTAGGGGTAAATCAACTTGGTTTATAGCAATGACACTGTGCCCAACACTATGGTTAGTATGCTGCCATCATGGCACTGCATATGCATCACCCAGCTGTGATATCATTAAAAAAATCACTGACCACCCAAAAAAGTAGTCAAATACAGGCCCACCAAACATTTGTTTCCAGGGGCTGATGACTTGATAATCCAGTATGAATATGTTACTTCAAAATCAAATCAAATCAAACCATGTTTATTGTAACATCACATTCACACAGGTGCAACGTGAGTGAAAATCATAGGTGCATAGCCCCCTTGTAGATATATATACATAGACACTATATACACTTCCATTTCCAATAATAAGTTATGAAATAAAACCTATTGAATGAGATAAAACCATGATATGTACTGTTGTACACATTTCCGTATGTGCAGTTAGTGAGTCTGATGTAGATAAATAAATGAGATGCAGGTACATAGGGTTAGGATACTGAAATAGAAATCTTCCAGACTATGCAAGATATGGCAGGCCTATAGACTGATACACCAGCACTACTGACTGTTCAGGAGCCTGATGGCCTGGGGGGAAGAAGCTGTCTCAGAACCGACTGGTTCTGGACTTTATGCTTCTGTACCTCACGCTGCTTGGCAGCTGTGAGAACAGACAGTGGCTTGGGTGGGTGGAGTCCTTTAGAATCCTCCTGGTCTTCCTCAGGCAGTGGCTGGTGTATAAATTCAGAAGGTTTGGGAGCTGGACCCCAGTAATGTGCTGGGCTGTCCGCACCACAGCCTGCAGAGATTTACGCTCGATGCCATTGCAGTTTCCATACCAGGAGGTGATGAAGCCTGTTAGAATACTCTCCACAGTACATGTGTAGCAACAGCATTCTCACACACGTGTTCTTTTCGTCTAGATGGGAGAGGGCAATGTGAAGAGTCAGGGCTATTGCAGGGCTATTCATGCAGTAAAGCCACATGATATATAGAAATAGGTGAAGAGAGGAAGAAGAGGAGTGTAGAGGCAGAGAAGGAGAGGAACAGTACAAGAACAGTCTGCTCTGTGTTGGGCCTGTGTGAACCTGTTGAAGTTGTTCAAGGAACAACTAAGGCTCTGATTTACACCTCCCACCATCTTTACCATTTCTAAATCTAACTATAGAAGTTTTTCTTTCTTCATTTTTGGAAGGTCTATGAGCAAAATCCTCACCAGCAGATCACCATGCTTCTCAATACAGAGAATGCATTTAGGAACATCAGAGTCAGAAAAGGCCATGACTGCGTAACACATTCTAGAAGATTATAGAAGATTTTTAGAAAGTGGCCTGGATAGACAGCACACAGTATGTGATATAGATCACTTTTTGTGACCAAATAGAGATAAGCGAGATTGTTACCTTTTATTTATTTGTTTGTTTATTTATGTTTACAAACAACACATTATAAATGTTGTAATGGACATTCTTTGGTCTGTTGTCCTGTTTGAGTTTATTTTTTACATTCTTGTAAGTGCAGTGCATATTTTGTATACAGTTTATATATAGTTTGTGTACAGTTTGTGTTTTTTCTCATGTGAAATGTCTCTAGCCTGCATGTCTGCATTTCCTTTAGTCCTAACAACAGCAAATTCACTGTGGCAACTGTGTTTTTAATTTATCTCCACAGCATGAAAAACCTGACCAGTTGTATAAATTCATATGATAGACGTGTTTGGTATTTTGTGAATATTTCATTTCTAACAGAATGGTCAGGGTTCTGAAGAGGTTTATTTTGCTGTCAGTATGGGAGAATTTGCTAAATGTGTGTAGTGTTTTGACAATGTGTGCGAATGTTGGAGGTCAGAGACCCTGAAATCAGAAATCAAGAAAAACTGTAAAAGATGCAAAGTTCAATACAGATACAGAACAAAATCCCAGCAGCTGTACATGCATACATGATTCTTCCTCTAGAATCTGAGACATACAAGCACAAACAGGCTCTACACTTTTCCTGAACCTGGCATTAAAAACAGACCAAGATGGAAGATGAAGCTGAATGAAAGTGCTCACCATAGACTGTCAGAGTGATTATCTTTGTTGGTAGCATTCCTCCATTTTCATCTGCAACAATGGAGTAAAGTCCAGAATCCTGGAGCTGAAGATCTGTGACTTCTACACTAAGATCATCACTGTTCACCTTTAACCTCCCACTGAACTGCAGTTCATCAGTTATGTGAACTCATCCTTTTCTATATACTGCAAATGTCTTCCCTTCATATCTCCACTCTGCGTATGTGACAGATTCTTCTGGATGTCCGAGTGGTAAAATGAGGGAACTCCCAGCAGCTCTGCGCTCTGTCACTGTGTTCTCATCAGCCCAAACACACAGACCTGCAGCAGAGAGTGTGTTTATCATATTAACTACAAAACAGCCACAATTTTTGTTTAGAAACAAGAGCAGTCATGAAAGCGTATTGGTAAAAGTGTTGGTAAATACATACATCAAAAAGTTGGAATTATTTCTTAATCTTTTCTCTCATATCTCTATTAGCATCTTGTGCTACCATAGGTAAGGCCTGAGGTTTCATGAGCCTTTTTCAGACAGTCATTGAGATCAGACTTTTACATAACAGTTCTTTTGCGCCAAAGCAGCATTATTATCATAGATGTACCTGCTTTCAATGAATAGCACAGATAATTAATCTGATGAAAACTGTTGAGTACTGTGAGCTCATATTATATTACTCAAAATTAAAACAAACCCAATGAAGATCAGCTTATTAAGAGATTTATTGTAATGATAGTTTGCATTTGCATTTTGAACATTGAAATTAAATACAAAGTATCCTAGAATAGTTTTGGAACACTTCCTGCCTCAACTTCTCTTTGTCTTTTCAAGCTAAGAACAAGGAAGTCTTCTTTTTATCTCAGTTATTAAATTAGTAAATTAGTAATTTTAATTTTGTTGATTTGCTGACCACATTAAAGTAGCAAAAATGAATCACATTGCAGTTATGTTTAGCCTTTGAACAAAAGGAGCCTGATTTAAGGATTATACCAGCAATGAAAGAAGTTAAAAAAATCTATATAAACAATAAAAGTAAAATAAGAATATGAAATGCAATACATTCTGGAAATGTGTTTTAAAATTTCATACAAAATCAGAACTCAATTAGATAGTCTAGAATAACTGAAACAGCACCACAGCTGTCCATTACTAGACCTGCACTTACTGACAAACAGCATAACCAAACCTGCTGGATGTTTTAGTGCAGGACACTTTTATGTAAGCAATCCCTACAACTGGGGATTTAAAGCAAACAGGTAGATAATTAAAATGTAAAATCTTGGCAAAGCTCACGTCACATGCTCCATCTTCTATCATTGCTTGTGCTCTTTTCTCCTCATCAGGTTTTGCTGAGAAATACACAACGATGAACATTAAATTAATAAAATTTTATGATTTAATTTCAGGCTAATAAAAATGTCTCGGTGAGGTTGAGAGTGTGTTTCCTGTAAGTGACCCACAGGAAGACAGAGTTCTCACCTCATATATGTACACACAGAATAAATTGGATTCTTGATCATGTAAAATAAGACTGCTATAACCAGCTGTTCATTGATAAAACAGATTTGTTAAATACAGAACACACATTAAATATATTAAATACAGTTCATACATAATATTACTAACCATTGTTATTAGGGTTTTTGGTTGTATCACTGTATAATTGCAGCTCATAGCTGCGTACCTGTTGGGGTTTTGTTTGGATTACAGTTCACTGTTGTTGTGTTAGTCCCAGTGGAGAGGATGCTGACTGTAGTACAGGTCAGACAGCTCAGCTCCACGGTCAGTCTTATAGCCACTCCATGTGTAGGACACCTTCTCATCTTTTTGTGTTCGACAAAGAAGATGAACCTCACAGCTGTTTTTTAGGTCTGACTGCTCTCAATCTCAACATTAAGCACGACTGTAAAAGACAATTTGTTTATGTAGTCTAAGTCTTTGTGGCTGCAGGAAGGCACACAGTCCAGTATTTGGATGAGAAAACTTTTGTGTAGAATGTTAGTTTTTCATTTTTCTACCATATAAGATTCACAGCCAAGACATAACTGAGCATTAAGTGTGTCAAAAAGAGGAACACATCAATGTTGGTAAAGTCTTTGGTGATGTGAGTTATAAACAGCCCACAGCAGGAGGCCACAGTAGTGTGTGACCATGTGAAGAACACTTTGAAAGTGCTGAAGAGATGAACTCTACCCAAGATGTAGATAG
Source organism: Colossoma macropomum (assembly GCF_904425465.1). NCBI lineage: Eukaryota > Metazoa > Chordata > Actinopteri > Characiformes > Serrasalmidae > Colossoma > Colossoma macropomum. The sequence continues at coordinate 190,080 of NW_023495375.1, forward strand.
AGATCACCATAATGAGAAGAATACATCAGTATGATACTGGAGGGGTCACCACTGTGGGCTATATCTCAAAGACTGAAAGTCCAGTTTACTTACAATGACACAAAGTGGTGGAGCTCTGAGACAAAATACTTTCACAGTTTAACACACATGTTTGCCACATATCTGGAGAAAGAAAGAACTGCTTATCAGGATCATTCCACAAATTTCTGGCCATTTTGCAAATGTGATCTATGTGGTCCTCCTGTTTTAGCAGTGAGTTCATTTGAATGTATTTTGAATGTGAAACTCCAGATATTCTATAGATGTTGCTGGGGGATCTGTAAATGCAAGACATGACGCTCAGACAGGTTAGAAGATGCCCATTTCCAAAGCCAAGTATAAAATGTCACTGAGTTATAGAAAAAAGTTCCATTGCTCTTGCCAGCAGTGATCTGTGAACTGTCATCAGAAGTGAGATATAAATGAAAAAAAGTACACCCACAGTGGCAGTATACTTTGGCTGGAATACTTGACGGTTTGGGTTTTTAAGTTTGCTGATTTTTTCTGTCTTTAAGTGCGTTTGAGCTGTCTGATTTTAATTTGTCATCTTCATTGTTGTAAATGATGTGCTCGTCTAGAGTGGATGCACCCTTTATAGGAAAGTGTTAACCAGCATTCTCATCAATATGTGAGTAAACTTGATATTGTTTTGTCTTGATTGGAAAAAAAAAAATCTATGTTTATATCAGTGACACAACCAGCACTGTGGTTAGTATGCCGCCATCATGGTGCTGTATAGGCCTCATGTAACCTGCTGTAACATCATTAAAAATAAAAATCACTGACCACTCACAAAAAGTAGCCAGGGATAGGCCAACCAAGCTTTTATGCCCAAGGGGCCGATAACTTCATGATCTAGGCTTGTAGGCATGTTTTATTTCATGAAGTAAAGCCACACAGTAGTGTTTTGTATGAACTGGCCTACCAGCATTCAGCCAATAAGCTTCAAAACAGCAACAGACACATTGATAAAATCTAGAGGTACTGCACTGCTGCCTGGTGTATGATGAAGCTGAAAGAAGAAGAGAGGGAAGAAGAGAAGTGTAGAGACACAGAAAGAGAGGAACAATAGAGGAACAGTCTCTGCTCTGTGTTGGGCCTGAATGACCCTGATGAAGTCGTTCAAGGAGCGACTAAGGCTCTGATCTACACCTCCCACCATATTCACCATTTCTAACTCCAAATAAAGAGGCTATTCTATCTTTATTTTGGAAGGTCTATAAGCACAATCCTCACCAGCAGATCACCAGGCTTCTCATTACAGAGGATACACTTAGGAACATCAGAGTCAGAAACTGCCATTGTAGAGAGTTAAGAAATCGCCTCTATCTAAAGTTCACGTAAGACAACCCCCCCTATTTTTTGATGATCAGAACAACTCTAATAGCTTTCTAGCAGTTTCTATTTTGTCCTACATGGTGTTCTGCCATTTAACCAATAGATGGCGCTCTACTCCCCTGTGGATTGCCTGGAGAAACTCTAGTTTTAAGCTCTGAGCATGCGCAGTTCAGAAATAAACTCGCGCTGGCTTCAGCTAGTCACAAATTTTTGTCTCGTTTCTCCAATTGGCTGCATTGTGTATGTGTGTTTTTATGCTGTTGTAGTGAAAATGTTATGTGAATGCAGATAAGTAATTATGTAGAGATAATGTTGAGCAAATGTATGAACTAGTACAACATCAAAGCCAATTTCTTTAGTTGTTATATTATTGTAGATACTATAAAAGATAACTATAACTATATATGTATTGTCAGAGAAACTAAATCGAAAGCCAAAGATTGTGAAATTATTTGCCTTTATTCTCTTCATAAGCTTTATATTAATCGTAGTACATTTGGAATGGAAGTATGTATATGTATAAATATGTTTGTATTATTTTTTTATATTTTGTTTATATACAGAATTTTTATACAACTCACAAATCTTGTGTAAAACAAGGAAAAAAGTAATTCTAAAGGTGACAAATGAAAAGTAGTAATGCAGAAATAAACTCGCGTTGGCTTCAACTGGACACAAATTTTTGTCTCGTTTCTCCACTGATCCACAGGTCTGCAGTGCTGCCCAGCCTGCGTACCGCTTGCTCCTGGCCCAGATATCCCCTAGGTCTGGTGCCGGCAACACCATTCTTGCTTACAATTTGTGTTTTTTCTCATGTCTCTAGTCTGCATGTTTGCATTTCCTTCAGTCCTATTAGCAGCACATTCACCGTGGCAACTTTTTTCTTAATTTGTCTCTACAGCATGAAGAACCTGACCTGTTGTAGAAATTCATATGATAGATGTGTTTGGTATTTTGTGAATATTTCATTTCTAAGAGAATGTTCAGGGCTCTGAAGAGGTTTATTTTGCTCTCAATATGGGAGAAATTTATTAAATGTGTGTAGTGTTTTGAGAAAGTGTGTGAACATTGGAGTTCAGAGACCCTGTACTGTAAAATATGTTTAAACAGTCAAGAAAATGTAAAGAATGATAAATTCTGAATAGATACAGAACAAAATCCCAGCAGCTGTACATGCATACATGATTCTTCCTCTAGAATCTGAGATATACAAGCACAGGTTGGCTCTACACTTTCCTGAACCTGGCATTAAAACTAGACTGAGAAGGAAGATGAAGCTGTATAAAAGTACACACCGTAGACTGTCAGACTGATTGTCTTTGTTAGTAGCTGCCCTACAGTTTTATCTGCAGTAATGGAGTAACTTCCAGAATCCTGGAGCTGAAGATCTGTGACTTCTACACTCAGATCATCACTGTTCACCTTTAACCTCCCACTGAACTGCAGTTCATCAGTTATGTGAACTTGTCCTTTTCTATAAACTGCAAATGTCTTCCGTTCATATCTCCACTGCGCGAATGAGACAGATTCTTTTGGATGTCCGAGTGGTAAAATGAAGGAACTCCCAGCAGCTCTGCGCTCTGTCACTGTGTTCTCATCAGCCCAAACACACAGACCTGCAGCAGAGAGAGTATTTATCATATTAACTACAGTACAGCCACAATTTTTGTTTAGAAAAAAGAGTAGTCATGAAAGTGTATTGGTAAAAGTGTTGGTAAATACATACATCAAAAAATATTTCTTCAACTTTTCGCTTGTGTCTACATTAGCAAGGCCTGTGGTTTCCTGAGCCTTTTTCAGACAGTCACTGAGAGCAGATTGTTACATGACAAAGCAGAGTTATTGCTGTTGTCATATAGGCTTTCAACTAATAGCACAGATAATTAATCTTATGAAAACTATGGGCTTATAGTATATCACTGAAAAGTAAAACAAAACATAAAATATGTTAATCACCTAATACTGTTAATCAGCACTGAAACGTCTAATGTTAGAGAGAAAAAAGAGCAGTGCAATACAGGAAGAGAAAGAAAGAATGAAAGGGACTGTGGCATGATAGAGAGAAAGAAAGACAGAAACAAGCAAAAAAGAAAAAAGTCCAGTGAGACAGAAAAATAGAGAAATAGAAAGAAATAATGAACAGAGAGAGAGAGAGAGAGAGGTGAAACGTTAAAGAGAGAAGTATGTAGAGTAGTGTGGAGTGTCCTGTATTTTTCCAGCTTTGGAAAGGATGGCTCCAGTGTTATTTGCCCAAAGCAGTGGTCCTATGGTGGCCCCTTTTCATTGATGGATGGGATGGAGAGGGGATAATAAATCATGCAGTGGTAAAGTTCACACTGGCAACTTTGTTAATAAAGCTCACACTGGCAACCCTGTTAGAGAGCATATAGTGCTGAAATGCTCCTTCAGGTTCTGAGCAGTAAATAAAAGATTCAGTACATTAAAGGTATTTACCCTCAGGACTCAACCATTCAGAGCAGACAAATGAACAGAACAATGTCATGTTATTGTTATTATGTTGTTATTTTATTGTTAAAATGCATCATTCTGTCTTTCTGTCTTTAATACAAAATAGACAGAAGAGAATCACACTTAAGTTGTTAAACTATTAAACTAAAGGATCCTGAATGAAAGATTTTACTGACAATTAAATAAATGGAAAAAACTACAAAAATAATAACAGTAAATAAAATGTACAATATGAAAAAATATATCAAAAAGAGTGGAAAAATAAAACAACTGCTTGTTGTTTGCTTCATGTAAACATACACACACACATTTTCTTAGCCACTTATCCTTCTGGGTCACGGGGGAGCTGGAACCTATCCCAGCAGTCATTGGGTGGAATGTAAAAAACAAAAAAAAAACATCTCTTTTAAAATCTATCAAAAAGAGACATTAAACTGCATTAAAGTTTACTGCTTAGTGAAATCATTTTGATATGATTTGAGAGCGCCACAGCTGTCCATCACTACACCTGCACAGACAGCATAAACAAACCTGATTAAAGTTTTAGCGCAAGAAGTTATTCATTTAATAGCTTTATTAAACACTGATGTAATGCAAGCAATCCATACAACTGGGGTTTTAAAGCACCCAAGATTATAATTGAATTTAAAATCTTGGCAAAGCTCTTGTCAACATGCTCCATCTTCTATCACTGCATGTGCTCTTTTCTCCTCATCAGGTTTAGCTGTGAAACACACAGTGATGAATATTAAATCAATCAAATGTTATGATTTTATTTCAGACTAATAAATATGTCTGTCTCAGTGAAGTGTGTCTGTTATAAGTGACCCACAGGAAGACTGAGTGTGCTTACCTCGAGCTCTGCAGCATTTGACCCCCAGCACGATGGACACCAGCAGATACGGAGACACTGCCATTAAACTACTGAGCAGACTGAACACTGAAAATGAAGCTCCTGAATTAGACACACTTGAAACACACACAGGATAAAGTCACTGTAATGTAATAGTTTAGATGTTTGATCATTTAAAATAAGACTGTCATAACCAACTTTTCACTAATAGGACAGGGTTGTTAAAAACAGTACATACATTATAAACTGAACATTTCTATATTTTCTCACTAAGTATCTTCAACCAACTCCAGATGAGGTGCAACCAAAAATAAAAAAGCAGAGAGATTTGAATCTTCATCTCCTGTTTACATGGCTGTAACATTACCCACTGCTAATTACTGTGAACCACCACTATATCACCAGTGATAATTACATTTAAGACCTTCACAGAGCCAGAGAATCCCTGTTTTTACACAATAACAAAAGCTGGCTTAGTAAATAAAAAGGGCCTCTGACTACCAATTACACTGTAAAGAACTGAAGTAAATTTACTCTGAAAGTTCTTCAGTGATTTACTGTACTATTTAAATGAAGCAGATTGTTGTAAAGAGTGATGCATTCTGGGAGATACAGGTTAAGCTTCTTGTCAAAGAAGTTAAAAGGTTGAATTTTACAGTAATTAGCTGTTAATTACAAAGCATGCTGGAAAAGTGAATATTGTAATGATGTGGTGGAGCTTTTGGTTTCAACATGAAAATATGCATTTTCTGACATGATTATTCATTTGAATGTATTTTACACTTGGTATTCTAATCATGACGGTATTTCAGGAACTAGTTTATCCTGTAATCTTAAAATCAATAGATATTTGGTTGCTACAGTCTTTATAGTCTTAATGATGCTATCAGTGCAGTAACTGTCACTGTAATGTGATGTTCAGTTCATTGTGTGATTGATGTACAGTTCTATGTTGTTGTGAAATAACATGATCGTTATTTTAACTGTGAGCATTAATGTTTAATCATTTGCTACCTGAAGCTTGCTAGATAGATTGCTATGCCAAAAATGAGATAGCTGTTCACAGTAGATCAGAAATACAGGAAACAACTGTACAAATACAGTAAAGGATTGTAATTGCATAATACAGTATGAGTACTGTAAATACCTGTAGGGGTCTTGCTTGGATTACAGGTCACTTTCATTGTTTTAGTATCGTTACTGTAACTGTTGGCTGCAGTACAGCTCAGTGTAACATCTCCCTCTGCTGGTGAGAGAGTGAAGTGCAGCCCAGCTCCACTGTCAGTCTTATAGCCGCTCCATGTGTAGGACACCTTCTCAGCTTCTCGCACTTTGCAAAGAAGATGAACTTCACAGCTGTTTTTAGACTCCACCCAGGTCTGACTGCTCTCAATCTCAGTCTTAAGCACGGCTGTAAAAGAAGAAGTTTATGTAGTGTAATCTTTTGTTGATGCAGGATGGTGCACAGTGTTGTCCATAAGTATTTTGATGAGAATATATTTTTGTTGTTGTTTTGGTACTGTAATCTTTTTTTAATGGTATTTATATCTACTGTATATGAATAACATCCCTTTGGGACTCTCATTTGGGAAGTACTTCGACGCTTTGGTTATTTCTTGGCCATCTGTGTCTCATCACTAGATTATGGCCAGGAACAATAACAAAAGGTAGATGATTCTAGATGTAACATTTGCATTTTACAAATGTTATTTATGTAACCCTTCTTCTCATCTCTTGAAAATGTTTAAAAATAGGCTAATTGTTTCAGCTATGCATGACAAAGTATGTAATCTTGCCATATTCCCTGAAAAAAATTCAACTGAATAAGATTTTACCAGCACTTGTTAAAATTCTATTTTAAATACTTATTTGTAGAAACAAGATGAACCTCATTTTTCCAAAAGTCACATTGTCACATCATAAAAGTCCTCTAAATATGAGATATTCTACAGATCTTGCTGTATTTTTTAACATTTTATGGTGAGATGGTTGCCAGGTATAGAAAAAAATCTCCAGCCCAAAGTTTGTTTAAAAGCGATTCATCAGAAGCTGAAACTTCATATTCATCTTCAGTCTGAAAAGCATGATGAGTCAATCATTGAATGTAAACCTCACTGAGCTGTTTGCTTAATGACTACAAGGATTACTTACAAAAGGTAGAACTGCATGAAGTAGACCGAAACTGAAAATAACTAGCAAACTGCCAGGGAAGACTTCAGACAATCATTAGGTTGATATGAGTTTGTTCATTCCACTCAGCCTTGGTTACTCAAAATGCCAGCACAGCAATGCAGATAATAGTAATAGTAAATATTCTCAAATCCATAATGACATTCTCCACTTTAATCACATAAACACTATTTCATTTCAAATCCAATAGGCAACAACAGTGTCTAACTGTTGTTAATATACTGCAAAATGAACAATTCAGTTCAAAGACAGAGATCTAAATGCAAAAATCTACAGTGAAAAACGAAACCAATAATTTTCGAAAGAGTGAATTATACAGTAACATAGTATATGTAAAAAGGACAGAAAATGAAGCTGAGGCTGTATGAAAGTACTCACCATAGACTGTCAGATTGATTATCTTTGTTGGTAGCTGCACTCCAGATTTATGTGCAGTAATGGAGTAACTTCCAGAATCCTGGAGCTGAAGATCTGTGACTTCTACACTAAGATCATCACTGTTCACCTTTAACCTTCCACTGAACTGCAGTTCATCAGTTATGTGAACTTGTCCTTTTCTATATACTGCAAATGTCTTCCCTTCATATCTCCACTGTGCGAATGAGACAGATTCTTCTGGATGTCCGAGTGGTAAAATGAGGGAACTCCCAGCAGCTCTGCACTCTGTCACTGTGTTCTCATCAGCCCAAACACACAGACCTGCAGCAGAAAGTGTGTTTATCATATTAAAATTTCAAAGAACATATTGACTCAGAGTGAGTTCATTAATCAGAGCTGACTGTTTTGACTCTTAAATTGCTCTGTATTCCAACAATTGCAGAAGTCAAACAAAGTCAGTGATATTATAATAGTTCAATTCTACAATGCATTTGATTTACAGTATTAGGTCAATCCAGATAACTCAGTAGATGGCATTCACATTACATCAGGCCAATAAACTGATATATGCTGTTAAAGAAACTGAATTTCAGGCTGAAAAGCATGATGAGTCAATCATTGAATCTAAACCTCACTGAGCAGTTTGTTTAATGACTATAAGGATTACTTACAAAGGTAGAACTGCACAGAGTAGACCAAAACTGAAAATAGCTAACAAACTGCCAGGGAAGACTTCTGACAATCATTAGGTTGATATAAGGTTGTTCATTCCACTCAGCCTTGGTTACCCAAAATGCCAGTATAGCAACACAAATAATAGTAATAATAGTAAATATTCTCAAATCCATAATGACATTCTCCACTTTAACCACATAAACACTATTCAATTTCAAATCCAATAGGCAACATCAGTGTCTAACAGTTGTTAATACACTGCAGTGTAAGCCTAAACCAGTTTGATGTAGAACTTACAAAATATATTGAATAACACAATCAGGTATCTTATAGGAAAAAGAAGCCACCTAAAATGAACACTGCAGCTCAAAGACAGAGATCTAAATGCAAAAACCTACAATGAATACAAAACCAATCATTTTTGAAAGAGTGAATTATACAGTAATATAGTATAGGTAAAAAAGACAGGAATTATTTCTTCAACTTTTCTCTTATGTGTACATTAGCATGTTTTGCTACCACAGGTAAGGCCTGTGGTTTCCTGAGCCTTTTTCAGACAGTCACAGAGAGCAGAGTGTTACATTATAAAGCAGAGTTATTACTGTTGTCATACATGCTTTCGACTAATAGCACATATAATTTATCTGATGAAAACTGTGGAGTGCATTGAGCTCATAGTGCATCACTAAAAACAAGACTCCACCCAGGTCTGTCTGCTCTCAATCTCAATCTTAAGCACGGCTGTAAAAGAAGTTCATGTACTGTAAACATTTGTAGCTACAGAATAGCACATAGAGCAGTCTGTAAGTATTTTCTGATATTCCTAGTCACCTGTGTCTCATTATTAGTTTATGGTCAAGAGAGCTAAGAAAAAGATCTACACTTCTTTCCAGATGTAACATTTGCATCTGGATGGAAAATACAAGGACTGAAGAAGTGCCAATGACAGTAAAGCTGGTCATCTTGAGGCTGAAGAATCATGTGTACATAAAAAGACATAACTTAGCATTAAGTGCGTCAAAAGGAGGAACACATCAGTATTGCTAAAGTCTTTGGTTACTTGAATAAAAAACAACCTGGCAGCCCACAGCAGGAGACCACAGTAGTGTGTGAAGAATGCTTTGAAATTGTTGAAGAGATTAACTCTATTGAAGATGTAGACATAGACCCGTCAAAGACCACCATAATGAAATATACTTTCACAGTTTAACACATGTTTGTCACATGTTTAAGTCTGGAAAACGAAAGAACTGCTTATCAGGAACATTCTGGAAATTTCTGGCCATTTTGCAAATGCAGTCTATGTAGCCCTCCTTCACATCTCTTTCAAATGTTTAAAATATTATATCAACTATGCATGACAAAGAATGTAGCCTTACTGCATCCCCTGATAAAACTCAACTGAATTATTTTATGTAACTATCATTACTGAATAGATTTTCTATTAAAGACTTTGTAAAGGGTTGCCATGTCCAGCAAAAATGTCCAGTCCAAATTTTGATTAAAAGCCTCTCATCATAAAAACATGAACCTGGAAACACTGACGACAGGTGCCCACTGTTCCGAACACGTCACAGCAAATACACATATAACAAAGATATAATAAAATAATATGTGGTTACAACTGAGTTAAAGAAAAGAGTACCATTGCCCTTGACAGCAGTGATCGGTGAACTGTGCTTACTGTGGTAAGACACAAATGAAAAAAAAAAAGATACATTCACACCCACCCCAGCAGTATACATTGGCTAGAATGCTTGACGGTTTAGGTTTTTAAGTTTGCTGCTTTTTTTCATCTTTATGTACATTTGAGCTGTGTGATTTTAATTAGTTATCTTCATTGCTGTAAATGATGTGCTTGTCTAGAGTGGATGCTGCTTTATAGGAAAGTGTTGCATTGTTTTGTGGGTTGATGTTAGCCAGTGTTCTCATTAATGTGTAAGTTGACTTGCTAATGTTTTGTCTTGATCGTAAAAAAAACACTAAGTCTATACCAGTGACGTGCCCAACACTGTTAGTATGCTGCCATCATGGTGCTTCATAGGCCTCAGGCACCCAGCGTTGATATTTAAAAAAAAAATCACTGACCTCCCAAAAAAGATAGTGAAGGTGAAAGATAATAAAGGTAGGGAGAGGCCCACCAAACATTTGTTTCCAGGGGCCGATGACTTGATGATCCAAAACTGTATGAATATTTTAGTTTATATATATATATATTGTGTGGATGTGTGAGAGAGAGAGAGAGAGAGAGAGAGAGAGAGAGAAAGAGAGAGATCTACATCTGCCGGCATTCAGCCAATGAGCTTCAAACCAGCAACAGACAGGTGAATAAAATCTAAAGGTACTGCACTGCTGCCTGCTGTATGATGAAGCTGAAAGAAGAAGAGAGGAAGAAGAGGAGTGTAGAGACAGAGAAGGAGAAGGAACAGTCTCTGCTCTGTGTTGGGTCTGAATGTCCCTGATGAAGTCGTTCAAGGAACAACTAAAGCTCTTACTTACACCTCCCACATATTCACCATTTCTAAATCCAAACAAAGAGGCTTTTCTATCTTTATTTTGGAAGGTCTATGAGCAAAATCCTCACCAGCAGATCACCATGCTTCTCAATACAGAGGGTGCATTTAGGAACATCAGAGTCAGGAACTGCCATGACTGGATAACACATTCTAGAAGGTTATAGAAGATTTTTTGAAATGGGTCTTGATAGACAGCACACGGTGTGTGATGTAGATCGCTTTTTGTGACCAAATGGAGATGAGAGACATTATTAGCTTTTTATTTGTTTGTTTGTTTATTTATGTTTACAAACAACATATTTTAAATGTTGTAATAAACATTCTTTGGTCTGTTGTCCTGTTTGAGTTTATTTTTATTTTATTTTTTAAATTCTTGTAAGTGCAGTGCATATTTTGTATACAGTTTGTATATAGTTTGTGTACAGTTTGTGTTTTTTCTCATGTAAAATGTCTCTAATCTGCCTGTCTGCATTTCCTTTAGTGCAAACAGCAGCAAATTCACTGTGGCAACTTTGTTCTTAATTCTCTTTACAGCATGAAAAACCTGATCTGTTGTATAAATTCATATAATAGATGTGGTTCGTATTTTGTGAATATTTCATTTGTAATCGAATGCTCATGGTTCTGAAGACAGAGGTTCTTTTGCTCTCAATATGGGACAATCTGCTAAAAGTGTGTAGTGTTTTGAGAAAGTGTGTGTGAGTGTTGGAGATCAGAGACCCTGTACTCTGAAATATATGTAACAGTCAAGAAAAAAACTGTAAAAGGTGATAAATTCTGAACAGATACAGAACAAAATCGCAGCGGCTGTACATGCACTCATGAAGCACAGATCGGCTCTACACTTTGCTGAACCTGGCCTTAAAAACACACTGAGAAGGAAGATGAAGCTGAATGAAAGTACTCACCATAGACTGTCAGACTGATTGTCTTTGTTGGTAACTGCACTCCAGATTTATCTGCAACAATGGAGTAACGTCCAGAGTCTTGAAGCTGAAGATCTGTCACTTCTACACTAAGATCATCACTGCCCACCTTTAACCTTCCACTGAACTGAAACAGCGGCTCATCAATGTGAACTTGTCCCTGTGTATATACTGCAATTATCTTCGCTCCATATTTCCACTCTGCGAATGAGACAGATTCTTTTGGATGTCCGAGTGGTAAAATGAGGGAACTCCCAGCAGCTCTGCGCTCTGTCACTGTGTTCTCATCACCCCAAACACACAGACCTGCAGCAGAGAGTGTGTTTATCATATTAACTACAATAACAATTCCTGTTTGAAAATAAGAATAGTCATGAAACAGTAGATACAAAAATGTTGGTAAAAAACTTTTATCAACAAGTTGGAAGTATTTCCTCAACTTTTCTTTTATGTCTATATTAGCATGTTTTGCCACCACAAGGAAGGCCTGTGGTTTCCTGAGCCTTTTTCAGACAGTCACTGAGAGCAGACTGTTACATGACAAAGCAGAGTTATTACCGTAGTCATACAGGCTTTCAACTAATAGCAAACATAATTGATCTGATGACAACTATGAAGTGCTTTGAGCTCATAGTGCATCACTGAAAAATAAAACAACATAAAATAAGAGATTTATTGTAATACTCAGTAGTCTACATTTGTATTTTGAATATTCAAGTAAAGTACAAAGTGTCCTAGCATAGTTTTGGAACACTGTCTGATGCTACTTCCCTTTGTCTTTCAAAGATAAGAACAAGGAAGTCCTCTTTTTATCTCAGTTATTAAATTAGTAAATTTTTAAAGTCCAATAGCAAAAGTACAGTACTGTATTTGTTTAAGTACGTACCAAAACAGAGAACAAGCAGCGCTGCTCCAGAGGATAAAACATGATATCTGTAACAGGTTCTCATCTCTATTTATGACTATGTGTTCATGACCTGCAGCAGCCAGTCTGACAGTGTTCACTTAACATTAGAGAGAAAAACACTTCCTCACAGGGGCGGAGCCTGGCCTGGGCTTCCGCAGCTATAGCCCTAATACTGTTAACCAGCACTGAAACGTCTAATGTTAGAGAGAAAAAAGAAAGAAAGAAAGAAAGAAAGAAAGAAAGAAAGAAAGTGCAATACAGGAAGTGAAAGAAAGAATGAAAGAGAGTGTGGCATGTAGGAAGCATGTATAGAGTAGCATGGAAAGGGTAAAGACCATTAGAGGTAAGTCAGAGTCAAGACTGAGAACTGGACACATCAAGTCCAAGTCAAGACAAAGACTTGTAGTAGTCGAGTCAAAGACTGAGACCAGATTATGATTAAGGAGAAAGGAGGAAAAACTGAAATTCATTTGTGGTTCTTGTAAATTCATTACCAATCATTAAACTTTACATATATTAATAAATAATATTATATTCTATATGTAAAATTAAATAATATATAGCATAAAAATATGATTGATTATTTTTATTGTTTTATTTTGTAACGTTGTAACATTTGGAAGTAAATGGTGGTGAAATAAATGGTGGTGAGGTAAATGGTGGTGAAGTAAATGGTGGTGAAGTAAATGGTGGTGAAGTAAAAGGTGGTGAAGTAAATGGTGGTGAAGTAAATGGTGGTGAAGTAAAAGGTGGTGAAGTAAATGGTGGTGAAGTAGATGGAGGTGAAGTAAATGGTGGTGAGGTAAATGGAGGTGAAGTAAATGGTGGTGAGGTAAATGGTGGTGAGGTAAATGGTGGTGAAGTAAATGGTGGTGAAATAAATGGTGGTGAAGTAAATGGTGGTCAAGTAAATGGTGGTGAAGTAAATGGTGGTGAAATAAATGGTGGTGAAGTAAATGGTGGTGAAGTAAATGGAGGTGAAGTAAATGGTGGTGAGGTAAATGGTGGTGAAGTAAATGGTGGTGAAGTAAAAGGTAGTGAAGTAAATGGTGGTGAAGTAAATGGAGGTGAAGTAAATGGTGGTGAAGTAAATGGTGGTGAGGAAAATGGTGGTGAAATAAATGGTGGTGAAGTAAACGGTGGTGAAGTAAACGGTGGTGAAGTAAATGGTGGTGAAGTAAATGGTGGTGAAGTAAATGGTGGTGAAGTAAATGGAGGTGAAGTAAATGGTGGTGAGGTAAATGGTGGTGAAGTAAATGGTGGTGAGGTAAATGGTGGTGAAGTAAATGGTGGTGAAGTAAAAGGTAGTGAAGTAAATGGTGGTGAAGTAAATGGAGGTGAAGTAAATGGTGGTGAAGTAAATGGTGGTGAAGTAAATGGTGGTGAAGTAAATGGTGGTGAAGTATGAGCAAACCTGCTGGATGTTTTTAGTGCAGGAGATGTTATTTAATAACTCCATTAAAACACTGTTAAAAACTGATCTTATGCAAACAACCTCTATAGATGGGGATTTAAAGCACACAGGTAGATAATTAGAATGTCAAATCTTGTCAAAGCTCTCGTTAACATGCTCCATCTTCTATCACTGTGTGTGCTCTTTTCTCCTCATCAGGTTTAGCTGTGAAACACACAATGATGAACATCAAATCAATCAAATGTTATGATTTATTTGAAGGCTAAGAAAAATGTCTCAGTGAGGCTGAGAGAGTGTTTCCTGTAAGTGACTCACAGGAAAACTGTGAATTCTTACCTCGAGCTCTGTAGCATTTGATCCCCATAACAATTGAGATCAGCAGATACGGAGACACTGCCATTAAACTACTGAGCAGACTGAACACTGAGAATGAAGCTCCTGAATTAGATACACCTGAAACACACACAGGATAAAATCACTGTAATGTAATAGTTTAGATGCTTGATCATTTAAATAAGTCTGTCATAACCAACTTTTCACTAATAGGACAGGGTTGTTAATTACAATACATACATTATAAACTGAACATTTCTGTATTTCTCACCAAGTATCTTCAACCAACTCCAGTAAAAAATATAAAAGCAGAGAGATTTGAATCTTCATCTCCTGTTTACAAGGCTGTAACATTACCCACTGCTAATGACTATGAACCACCACTATGAGTGATAATTATGTTGAAGACCTTCACAGAGCCAGAGAATCCCTGTTTTTACACAATAACAAAAGCTTTTTAGTAAATAAAAAGGGCCTCTGACCACCAATTACACTGTAAAGAACTGAAATAAATTTACTCTGAAAGTTCTTCAGTAATTTACTGTGCTATTTAAATGCAGCAGATTGTTGTAAAGAGTGATGCATTCTGGGAGATACAGGTTACGCTTCTTGTCAAAGAAGTTAAAATGTTGAATTTTACAGTAATTAGCTGTTAATTACAAAGCATGCTGGAAAAGTCACTATTCTAGTGATGGGGCGGAGCTTTTTTTACGTAAATATGCATTTTCTAACATAATTATTCATTTGAATGCATTTTATATTTGTTAGTCCAATCATTATGGTATTTCAGTAACTAGTTCATCCTATAATGTTAAAATCAATAGATATTTGGTTGCTACAGTCTTTATAGTCTTAATGATGCTATAACTGTCACTGTAATGTGATGTTCAGTTCATTGTGTGATTGATGTGCAGTTCTATGCTCTTGTGAAATAACATAATTGTTCTTTTAACTGTGTGCATTAATGTAATCATTTGCTACCTGAAGCTTGCTAGATAGATTTTTGGTGTTTGTCTATGTCTTTACATGTTGTAGTACATACAGTAACATACTAAAATTGAGACCCCTGTAGGTTCACAGTAGATCAGAAATACAGAAATACAGGAAACAACTGTACTAATACAGTAAAGTATTGTAATTGCATAATACAGTATGAGTACTGTAAACACCTGTTGGGGTCTTGCTTGGATTGCAGGTCACTCTCGTTGTTTTAGTAACATTACTGTAACTGTTGGCTGCAGTACAGGTCAGTGTAACGTCTCCCTCTGCTGGTGAGAGAGTGAAGTTCAGCTCGGCTCCACTGTCAGTCTTATAGCCGCTCCATGTGTAGGACACCTTCTCAGCTTCCCGCACTTTGCAAAGAAGATGAACTTCACAGCTGTTTTTGTACTCCACCCAGGTCTGACTGCTCTCAATCTCAACATTAAGCACGGCTGTAAAAGAAGTTTATGTAGTGTAATCTTTTGATATGAATAATAAGAATTACACCCCCTTTTGGGACTCCCATTTGGGAAGTACTTGGACACTTTGGTTATTTCTTGGCCATCTGTGTCTGATTATTAGAGAGCTAACAAAAGGTACTTGATTCTAAATGTAAGATTTGCATCTGGTTTCCAAAGACCAAAAAGGGACCAAAGAAGTGCCAATGCCAGTAAAGGAAGCCATTACGACTGAAGTATCCTGTGTATATAGAAAAACATAACTAAGCATTGAGTGTATTACAAAGGATGTCTTTGCAGAGTGATGGAAGGACAATTTCCACATTTCTGGCCCTTTTACAAATATAATCTATGTTTAATATTTAAAGTGTTTAAAAATAGGCTAATCATGCCAACTATGTATGAAAAAGAAAGTAGCCTTACTGTAATCCCTGATAAAAACCCAACTGAATAAGATTTTACTAAGAGTTGTTGCCTAAAACTTTATTTTAAAGACAATAAAACAAGATGAACATCATTCCAATAGTTTGTCACATCATAAAAATCCTCTAAAATATGAGATATTCCACAGGTCTTGCTGTATTTAAGATAAGGGTTGCCAGGTATAGTGAAAATCTCCAGCCCAAAGTTTGCTTAAAAGCCATCTACCAGAAGCTGAAACTTCATCATTTTCTGCCACAACTTCTTTTTAAAAATAGCCCAGTTTGGCTACCCACTCACAGTGGGTATGTGCTGTACCAAACACTCCACAGCATGATTAACATGGTTATATATAACCGATATAAAGTGAAAGATGCACTTCTACATAACCAAGGTGCTCATGCTTTGGCCTGATCATAACTTGTTTTTTTAACATAAAGAACTCCAATGGTGTCTATAAATCACAATGGATGGAATAAAGATATCTATAAATGCATCTTAAGTGGCATCACAACAGACCAAAGGCGACGGAAAGGGGTGATGGTTGTTTTACAAGGGGGGTGTTTTTTGTCTCTTTCAAACTAAACCTCACTGAGCAGTTTGGTTAATGACTACAAGGTGGACTTACAAAGGTAGAACTGGACAGAGTAGACCAAAACTGAAAATAGCTAACAAGCTCTACCAGGGAAATCAAAGGCAGTCACTGAGTACAAATAAGATTGTTCACTCACCCTTGCTTACCTGAAATGTAAGAATGTGTATAAAAGAACTGTAATTCATATATGGTTTACCCAGTTTAGCAATGTAGATATAAACATTCGTAAATCTAAAATGTCATTCTGGACTTTAACTACATAAACATTATATCATTTCAAATCCAATAACTAAAGAGTACAGAGCCAAAACAACAACAACAAGAACAGTGTCTAACTGTTCAGTTATTAATGCACTGCACTGTAGGTCATAGGAAAAATGAAGCCTACTTAAAATAAACACCGCAGCTTAAACACAGTGCGCTGAATGCAAAAAACCTACAGTGAAAAACATCACCAAGCCTTTTCTGAAAGAGTAAATTATATAGTTACAATGTAAAAGCATCATTGCTGAAAATTGTGTTTTCAAGTGAACGAGCGCTAAGTCACTTTTAATGAGCATCAGTTTACATTGCAAAGAATGAAATATTCTCCCTTAACAAGCTTGTTTTAAATAGCTACAGAACAAAATCTCATTGGCCAAACATTCAAATTTCTCTTTTTTGAATCTCGGACATACAAAAATGATGCTACACATTCCTGAACCTGGCTTTAAAAACAGACTGAGAAGGAAGATGAAGCTGAATTAAAGTGCTCACCATAGACTGTCAGACTGATTGTCTTTGTTGGTACCTGCACTCCAGATTTATCTGCAACAATATACTGCAATTATCTTCGCTCCATATTTCCACTCTGCATATGTAACAGATTCTTTTGTCACTGTGTTCTCATCAGCCCAAACACACAGACCTGCAGCAGAGAGTGTATGTATCATACACAACAACAAGTCCTATTTGGAAATAAGAGTAGTCATGAAACAATATATAAGTAGGCATCGTTACAATTTCTGCAAAGTATTTCTTTAATTTTTCTCTCAAATTTACATTAGTATATTTTGCTATGACAGGCAGAGGCAGAAGTTTTCTGAAAAAGCAGACTGTTACATCAGTTATTTTACCAAAGCAGCATTACTATCACAGTCATACATGCTTTCAACTAATGACATTCTAGATACTTGTTATCTGACAGATGCTTTTTAAAGCTCACTGAATGCTATAACAAATTTGTTGAACAGCTCATAGCACACCATTGAAATTTACAACAAACCCAGTTAAGGAGTGAATCATTTATTAAGAACTTTTATTGTTATAACTTACATATTCAGTTCAAGTTTTCACTTTGATTATTGAGAAAAAATTTAATGTCTGGTATGGTTGTAGAATGATTTGTTCCAAGCTAATAATAACTTGAAAAATTGAGAACAAAATTTATGTATGTACAATGTTCTAATGCACCGATATTATAATGCATTATGAAACCTTTATAAAGTCACACACTCTTACTTTAAAAAGTGTTTTGTCTGTAACTATAACTACTTATGAGTAATTGTACAGGCTTATGGCAGTCATTATAAGGTATTATATATACCACATAATGCATTATAAATGCTTTCATTAGGCATCATGAATATGAGATTTATCGGAAACGTCTTAAATATCATATCATTTTCACTTCAGTACACAATTTCTTATAAAGCATAGCGTTTATCTGGATGCAGACAAACAAGCTGAACGTCCGTCCCACCGCCATCTTTTAAAGATCAGAGCATAAACTTCGTCTCCTCTGCAGACCAGTTTCTGCTCCGCCATGTTGAACGGTATAAACATTCACTATGGAAATGGTTTTTGGTCAATAAAACTGCACAAAAGCTGTAAGTGGAGCTCAGAGGAAAATAAAATACAGACAAATGTAAGATATGGGCTCTTTAAGACAAGGCAGACTCGCTAGTCTGGGTGAGATAGAGCGAGATCAGCTGACGCCAAGAACTGAAGTTAATTTAACATTAATAAAACAATAAAAAATATAGCCGCAAGCGGCAATGAGCGGGTTCAAGCATGCAACAGCAGTATGGGCCCTTCTGCAGGTTTAGCCCATTAGGCCTAAAAAGGCCTCAAGCTTTTTGTTTCGCCCATTAGGCCTAAAAAGGCCTCAAGCTTTTGGTTTCGCCCATTAGGCCTAAAAAGGCCTCAAGCTGTCAGTCTTATTCATAGGCAGAGTGAATAGAACTGAAAGGAACTCTGTTCATCAAAAGGCCTTCAGTTGCCTTAAACAATGAGTAGAGGTCTTTAATCACATTATAGGTTTACATTAATATGTACTGATCTACACTGGTTTGTAGAACATTCAAGAGGTTGTCGTCATAGATGTCAAAACTACATGACTAATGGCAGCATTTGTCACATAGTAGCACTTCCACAGTGTATCGGTTCTATATTTAAGCCATTGATTTCATGTAGGCCATAATGAAGCCCAATACGCTCATAAGAGGCCCATTGGTGTGAGGAGCTCAGTGAAAGTGGGTCAGAATTAGTGAAAAGGCCACAGTATGGTATCATTCTTGATCAGGGACCGTATCCAAAGACGTTCACCAAGTTTTGGTCAGAATGACCTTTTGACCTTTGTATTATAAGTCTTTGTATAGTGAAATCTTTGAATGAATAAGCCAAAATAAAAGACAAGCAGTGCAATTTTTGACATAACATGTAATTAGAAAGTTGTTCATGTGAGTGAACTGAGTCACATGGCACCAATTGTTTATATGTAGACCTTGTAATAACATTGTAATAGAATTTCAATTGATTTTTAAGTGTTTTTGAGGGCTAAAGCGTCCCCTAAAAGCCTATCTGGACCAACCTTGGCATACTCCATTACAGTCTCAATTTGTATAAATACACAAAGTTTGGAGATGATCTGACCAATGACTGTTGAGTTATAGCTGATCAGGCTAGCAATGCCATGGCCGCAGTAATTAATTGATTGATCCACATGATCCTGAGTAGAAAAGTCAATATCTTTTTGATAATTCTTGAGGATCAGTGTCTTCTGAATCTTGTGGTACTAATTTGATGAAAATTGGCAAAAACTCCTGAGACCAGTTTGCAAGAATAGGTTTTTCACATTATGCAAATTAGCTCAAAAACTATTTTTTGTATCTATCTCACTCTGATCAAAAGTTACAGGCAAAAATATAAGTAACGTTGAAAAAGATGAAAAGAAACATAGGGCTAAAGTAAAGTATGAGCTCAGTGAAAGTGGGTCAGAATTAGTGAAAAGGCCACAATATGGTATGATTCTTGTTTAGGGACCATATCCAAAGATGTTTACCAAGTTTTGGTCAGATTGACCTTTTGACCTTTGTATAATAAGCCTTCATATAATGTAGTCTTCGAATGATTAAGCCAAAATACCAGACAAACAGTACAATTTGTGACAGAATATGTACTTACAAAGTTGTTCATGTGAGTGACCTGAGTCGTATGGCACCATTTGTTTATCTGTCGACCTTGTAATAACATTGTAATAGCATTTTAATTGATTTTTTAAGTGTTTTTGAGTGCCAAAGCGCCCCCTAAAGGCCAATCTAGAGCAAAATTGGCATACACCATTATAGTCCAAATATGTAAAGGGCCTTAAAGGTTGGACAGGATCTGACCAATGACTGTTGAGTTATAGCTAATCAAGATAACAATGCCATGCATGTAGTAATTAATTGATTGATCCACATGATCCTGAGTAGAAAACTCAAAATGTTTTTGATAATTATTTACCCAGAGATGCCAAAGAATTTTTCCAAATCAAGTTCGAAAAGATTGGATCAAAATCCAGGGACTAGTTCAAAAAGTAGGCTTTTTAAACAGTTACCGATTACAAAAAAACTATGCAGTTTTTTAAAATGCAAAATTGTTTGGAATAACGTACTACATATGATACACAAGGATGTTCAAGCAAACGTGTAATAAAATAGTAATAATATGTAATAATATGTTAATTTTTATGAATAGCGCCCCCCAGTGGTCAAATTTTTTCAAACTTTATTGGTTGTTAGAAAGTGGCTATATGTAGAGGTCAATCAAGTTTCATGATGGTTGGTCAATGTTAAGCCTGTCAAAAGCCTGCTAAATGCTGATTGGCCGATGGCGACCATGTACTTCAATTAATCAAATTGTCCTCACTTATAGTCTGGCCAACAGATGGTATTTACAAAGTTTCAGCCTGATTGGATGTACGGATGCTGAGAAACAGCCATGTAGCATTAACTCCGCCCCCTAATGACATATGCGCACAAAAATCGAATAGCTACCTCAGAATCTTCTCCCAAATGTGTCGGTCAAGTTTGAAATTTTTTGGCTGAAGGGTTGTCGAGTTACAGAATTTTAAATTAATTCTGAATTATTTTGAATTTATCCAGAAGGGTTCATTAGCATATGACAGCCATGTTGTTTAGAGAAGTCAAAATATATTTGATAATTATTGACCTGCAGGCTCTTCTGAATTTTTTGACACCAAAAACATGAGGATTGGGCAAAAATTGTAGGACTAGTTTGCAAAAGTAGGTTTTGCATATTATGCAAATTAGCTCAAAATCTAAGTGGGTGGAGCTAAATGGTCCAAAAGGCAAAGTTGTTTGTTTGGACCCAAGGAACTTGGAAAAAATTATGGCTTGTCAGGCAAAAATCTCGTTTAGGAGTTATAGACCTAAACGCGTTGACCTGCACTATAGCGCCCCCTTGTGGCCAACTGGGCTGATTGCCTGCGCCTGAGTAGCGGGAGGGACTACTACCTGTTGACCAAGTTTCAAGCTGTGAGTTCCGTTTCAGGGAAGAAAAGGAATAGGAAGAAAAAATCTTGACACTTACAATAGGATTCAATGCATTGCATGCTTGAACCCTAATGATGAGCTGAATCTTCATTTTATCTGTGAAAACATTCCCTTTTCACTGTTCTGTACAGTGAGGCCCAAAACCCCACTGAGAAGCTCACTGAGAATCTGGGATTCTTCATGAAGCCTTCTGAATGAAGAAGAAATGTTGAAGGTTCTGCTCTGGTTCTAGCTCACTATTTAAACTGAAGCAGATCTGAGACGCTGACTATGTTGAGCTCTTTGAACTAAAAGCTCAGGTTTGGTTTTAGTCTCGTCTCTTTAAGTGAAGCTCGTGTTCAGGCGACTCTCAGGTGGATTTGATCTGCTCAGCAGAGGGTTTTACTCAGACTTGTGGACTTAATCCAGCTCGAGTGCACGCTGTCATTAAAGCGACAGGGACACCCCACCAAATACTGAGAAATTCTGAAATTCATGTTAAAATTTCAAAGATTCTGCTGTTCCTGATTTGTAATGAGAAATGTGCATTAAAGACTTTCGCTCAGACTTTTGGACATTGTACTGATAATTAAATGTAGATTCCTTTTGACTTTCACTAAATTATATATTTTGGCTCCACATTTCGTTTTAATCAGTAAAGCATTGACACAAAATCTCCATCCAGAGATCTTCTTTCACTGAAGTAGAGCCTCTCTGTCCTTTTTCCTTCTTTGCATACAGTAAAGTCAGACATTTACTGAAGTTTACTGCAGGATCCTCCACACGTACTATAGATTTCTGTAAAACAGCTCTACAGGAGCATCACACAGAGGAGGATATAGATTATTACAGCAGGATTACACACAACTATAGAGTTCATTACAGTGTTACCCTAGATTTGTACTGTAAGGGTGATGAAAGTGTGAGTTACAGCACTTTATCTTAAAGCTGTCAATCAACAGAAACTCTTTCTAACTCAGATTATGTGATAAATATTTGGGGGATCTGAGTAATTAAACAGCAGCTTCAGTATAATTCACCTGTGAACAAGAAGCAGATTTAAATACAGCAATATTATACCTGAAGTATGCAGAAATTCAGCTAAATATACATTTCTGTATTTTTTACAATGTATATTTTGAAATAAATGAAGCTTTATTATTATTATTATTATTATTATTATTATTATTATTATTAATAATAATAATAATAATAATAATAATAAAGGAAAACGCTTGAATAAATGTATTTCCGGTAACACTTTACTGTAGGGTACTGTTCATAAGATGACATGACACCTACATAAGCTTGCAATGGCAACTGACATAATCCTACATAACTGTTTATAAAAGCTTATTCCAACAGACATCCTTCACCATAAAGGCTACTTTAGCTAACTTTGTCGCAAAATTCGCAAACGCAACCTTTATATCGACACATTTAAAAATATTTTTAAATGCCATCAACCTTTGTGGATTTTTAGTATAATGTTTTCTAAAGAAATGACTTTTAAAGTTCACTTAATTACATTTTGTAGCATTTTCATTGCAATATATTTCAAATTAAATACCAATCATACTGATATTGATACACCTAAGAGTTTACATTTAAAATATGTTTCATTTTTAATATTTGTCATATATATTTTAATATATATTCAGTGCATGTAAGAGTAGAAGAATTCGAAATTCATCACAACAAAAGTCCTAGTTTAGAACAGAAAAGCACTTGTAGGCAAAGAAGATGAATTTCAACATTAGTTAAATATAATTAAAGTGGGTATAAGTTATATTCAGTCATTTCTAATATATTTTAAATTCAAAGTTTATACATTGACTGTTTTTGAAAGTATATTTAAACACATGCATCATCATAAGATGGACAAAAACAATACATTCAGTCTGAACTAAAGTATGTTTACAGTGTGAACATTAAAAGTTTGTACTTTTCATATTAAATACACTTTTGAAAAGTTCACTTAAATGTGTTTCTCTTCCTCAAGGGTCCCTACAGTTTGTCCACTTGACTTTAATCTGTCCCTCATTGGTCAGTGAGCATAATAGAATGTTTGAAGTTGCTCTCTGATCTCATGATGGACTAAAGGCTACAGGGTGTGATGTCATAAAGGTGATGCAGATAAGTTCCGTCACACTGCCGTTTCACAACATTCTGTGTGGAGCCCCGAAGAGAACAGCTGCTACAATGAGCTGCCTCTGGTTCTGGTGCTGCCGAGTCCATGAGGACGATGCAGACACACAGCGTGAGGTTCTCACTACTACAGGAGAACCTCACCTCAGAGACGGAGGAAACTATAAAACATCTGATGAAAATGCTGCTGGATGAGGTTGAGACACACATGGAGCAGCTTCTGAGTGAGTTAATGAGGAAAAATTCATTATAGACACTGAATAATAGTAGAGATGTTAAACGATTCATGGTATGTACTGAATAATTCAAAGTAGATACTGAATCATTTACAGAAGACAATGAATAATTCATAGTAGTCACCAAATATTCGTAGTAGACACTGTACAATTCATAGTCTGTATTGAATAATCCATAGCTGTCACTAAATATTAATAGTAGACCCTAAATAATCCTGTATCGTATAATAATAATATATAAATCACAGTAGATAATGATTCATTTGTAGTAGTCACTAAATATTCACTGCTGATACTCAAAAATCCACAGTGGATACTGAATATTCATAGTGGACAGTAAATAATTCATAGTAATTATATAATCATTTAAAATAGATACTGACTAATTCATAGTGAGCATTCAATAATTTGTAGTGCATGTGAAATAATTAATACTAATTGCATAGTAATTTATATTAGATGCTAAATACTTCACAGAAGTCATTATATGAATAAAAGTGGATAGTAAATCATTCATAGTAGGTGCTGTATAATTCAAAGTGGATACTGAATAAATCATAGGAGGTAAAGAATATTTCAAAATAATCATGGAATCAGGGACTGAATAATTCTCAGTACTTACATAATGATCCATAGTAAATACTGAATTCAAATGAGATATGGAAAAAACTCATTTTTCACACTGAATCATTTAGAGTAATAACTGGAAAATACATCTTAAGAGGGTGTTTTTGAAATCATTTTCCAAACTGAATAATATTCAGTGTCCGTCACAATTGACTGTATTTTTATGAAAACAGAAGCTGAGACAGTGATGATGATGGTGGCTGATGAAGCGGAGGCTGAAGCCACCAACAAACTCACGAGCATCTGTCTGGAGGGCTCTGAGGAGGAACCTCTGGAGAAACATCTGGGTGAGTAAAGAAAATGAACAGAGAGTACGATGATAATAACACATTTAGTCAATGTTAAAGCTTAATATGAGCTCTAATCTGTCTGAATTCATTTTAGATCATCCAGTGAGCTCCAATGATGATGCAGCTAAAGCCATCAGAGAGCTCCTGGACATCCTGTTTGCTGATGCTCTATCAGCGAGTGTCCAGCCTCTGGGTGAGTAAAGAAAATAAAAAAAGAAAGAAAGAAAAATGAATGAGCTGGAAAACTGAATGGATTTTTACGACAACAGAAACTGAGACAGTGATGATGATGTTGGCTGATGAAGTGGAGGCAGAAGCCACCAACGAACCCATGAGCACCTCTCTGGAGGACTCTGAGGAGGAACCTCTGGAGAAACCAGATGGGTAAGTAAAGACATGAACTAATGTCATAAAGAAAATACATTTAATTAATGTTAAAGTAGAAATTCTAATTAGTTTTAATTCATTTATTAAAGATAAGCTAGTAAGCAACGCTGAAGACAAAACAGGAATCACCAGTGAGCTCCTGAAGCTGAAGGACATTGGAGCTGAAGCTGAAACTGCTGAAGAACATCTTCACCTGAATGAG
This sequence comes from Colossoma macropomum, assembly GCF_904425465.1. Classification (NCBI taxonomy): domain Eukaryota; kingdom Metazoa; phylum Chordata; class Actinopteri; order Characiformes; family Serrasalmidae; genus Colossoma; species Colossoma macropomum. The sequence continues at coordinate 215,258 of NW_023495375.1, forward strand.
GCTTCAGCCAGTGATAACCAGCCTCTGGGTAAGTAAAGGAGATAAATCTCAGGTTCAGTAATTGGAACACAATGGAACATCTGCTTACACCAAAAATAATGGCATGGATGTACGGTTCTAGGAAAAAGCCCCAATTTGTATAGAACTGTTACATGATATGGAGATCCACTGAAAGGTTCTTTAGGGAACTTGAAGTGGTTCTTCTATGGAAAGAACTCTTACTCATTTTTCAATACATTAAAAAAAAACAACTTAATTTGAATTGATCTCATTGCAGAGAAAGATGATCAGCGTATCAGATGCTGAAGCTCAGCCTGAAGCCACCAAAGACATGCTAAACCTCTACCTGGATGAGACTGAAACCACAGAGAACCAACTTCTGAGTGAGTGATAGAAAGAACCGTAAAATATGATGATGATAACTAGAACAGTTCTGGTGTGGCTCAGGTTTTGATGGATACTTGCTAGGGTACTTTAGGTGGTTATGAGGTGGTTGCTAATATGTTTTTAGGTAGTTTTATGATATTGTAGCATGTTCTAGAAATGTTCTGCATGGTTTTTCTGGGTTATTGTTCTCTGACATTTAGGCCCAATCCCATTTCAGTCCTCGCCCCTACCACTTAGCCCTTAGCCCTCTTTTGCGCGTTCAGGTCTAGGGGTAGGGTGTCCCAATTTTTGTTGAGATAGAGAGGTAGGGTGAAGTGTTAGAGCTACAAGGCCCTGCAAACTGAGGTTTTTCAGAAGCTCCAAACAAAGTGTTTTGAGAAAAAAAAAGAAAAAAAAACAGCAAGATGGCTGAACAAGAGACCAAGGAAACACACAAATGTGAGGAGTTTTTCTGTTAAAAATTACAATAACCACTGTTTTATCTTAGTTTAATGTTGTTTCAATGTATTATGGTCATTTTCTTCATAACAAGCATAAAAAATTGCTAAAAGTATGCAAATGTCTCAGTAGCTGGTTAGCTAATTTCCCGTTCCACCTTAAATAGTCCAGCAGTGTTGAGGCCTGAAGCACCAGAATGTAACTGCTGAACCATTTAAGGTGGAACGGGAAAATTTTAACAAGAATATCTGACTTCAGCTTCATATCGCCAAAGAATCAGCGGTGGGTGATAATAAATAATTGTCTTATAGCCCCTCTTTGAAAGCATATGATGTCCTAAATGTAACTAAAGCCCAGCAGTGAGGAGCTGAACTTTTCCCTTCTCTCCTACCACTGAAGTCGGGCCGGGTTGCCTAAAGAGCATCGCTAGTAGCTGTTAATGAAGCAATCTTACATTTGAGGGTCCCATTTCAGGATTTCAATTACTACCCATTGTAACTCCATTCCAAGGGGTCAGGGTGACACTCGAAAACAAGGGGTAGGGGTAAAAAGAAGAAATGGGATTGGGCCTTGTTCTCTGGGTTTTTTCTGACAAAGACTCTTAATACGAAGGGAGATAGTTCACCTTTGGGGGGTTTGTGTGTCAGATAAGACAGGAACTGGGTGTCAGTCGGAGTTCAGCGCTGATAGAGTGCAGATGTGAGCTGAATGTAGAGCTGTTAGCTAAAGCCTTGCTTATTGTACGGTGTACAAAGCACATCGACCTGTGCATCAGCCGTGTGTGTCCTTCAATAGCATTAAACATGACAGTATTTTAAATGGTTGCTAAGGTGTTGCTAAGGGGTTGCTAAAGTATCCAAAATAGTTCATAGGATGTTACTATTGTATTTGTTGTCGTGTTTTGGTCATTGCTATGGAGTGGATAGGTCGTTGCTATGTTATCCCAGATGGTTGCCAGAGTGCTGGGTTAATGTTATTCCAGGTTGTTGCTAGGGAATTATTGTGTAGGTGCTGTGAAAGCTCTGGTAGTTGCCAGGCAATTGTTATGGTGATTGCTAAGAACCTGTGTTCCAATCAGAAAGCTCTTTAAAAGCACACCTCTCACAATCAGAGTGAAAATTGAGTTGTTTGTTGTTGAGTCTGAAAAACTGCAAGATGAGTCACAATAAATGTAAATATAACATTTAGCTAAACTGATTTGAAATATGTTGTGACTTAAATGCTGGCTACTATTTCTGGGCTCCAGGACAGACTATGGGAGAAAAGCTTGGTTACTGATTTATCTGACTTTGTTCTTTAGCTGAAACTCATCCTCATCAGCAGAGGATGATGGAGAAACACAAGGAGAAGAGAGAACATCCTCACTGGAAAAGAGAACAGGTACAGCTTTAGTCCTAGTCATGGTCCCTAAACTGATATTCTTCCACAAATTAGAGACCATGGATCTTTTAGTCCTAGTCCGTAATAAGTGGATCTTTTAGTCCTAGTCATGGTCTATAATCCGTGGATCTTTTTTTCCTGGTCATAGTCATTAATCTGTGGATTTTTCAGTCCTAGTCTTGGTGCCTAAACTGTGAAACTTTTAGTCCTACTTACGGTCACTAAACTATTAAACATGTTATTTTTTATAGAGAACCCAACAAGTCTTTGTTGCAAGTGGTTTTTCTGGACAGAAGAATGATATAAAGAACTGCGGTGATGAACGCAGGCAGGTGTTCCATCCCAGACGGGTGCTGGAACAGACGGATAGCAGATCTAATGCAGTGCCGTACACCTTCAGAGTCTGGAAGACAGGATGGACAGAGGAAAGAATGAGAGAAGGTCCGAGAGTGGAGTCCACTCCTCCACGGACAGAGAGGAATGCGGGAGAGAGACGTGGAGGAGAACCGAGAGCAAGAAGACCCCAGTGGTGGCAACATGGCAATCGATACTAGAACCTGAGAGAGACAGAGAGAACCTGAGAGAGAGAAACAAAAAACCTGAGAGGGACAGCAGAGGAACAAATGCAGAAACACAAAAAGTCGAAGAAGAAATCTGTGGGTGGCCGTTCACACCGAAATACACTGATATATTTGCACTCACACACCACTGAAACACTCGCACACACCACTGAAACACTCACACACACTGCCGAAACACTCGCGCACACCCCTGAAACACTCGCGCGCGCCGCGGAACCACTCGCACGGCCGCGGAACCACTCGCACGCGCCACGGAACTACTCGCATGCGCCGCGGAACAACTCGCACGCACCGCGGAACAACTCGCACGCGCCGCGGAACAACTCGCACTCGCCGCTGAAGCACTTGTGCGCGCCCCGGAAACACTTTTACGCACCACTGAAACACTCACACAAGCCATGAAACACTCGCACACACCACCGAAACACTCGCACACACCACCAAAACACTCGCACACACCACTGAAGCACTCGCGCATGCCACTGAAACACTCACACACACCACTGAAGAAAAAAGTGAAGTGAAGGAAAAAAAGAATTGACACTATATTTCTAAAAGTATTTACTCATCTGCCTTCACACGCATATGAGCTGGGAAGGCTTTCCACAAGGCTTAGGAGTGTGTTTATGGGAATTTTCGACCATTCTTCACAAAGCGCATTTGTGAGGTCAGACACTGATGTTGGACGAGAAGGCCTGGCTCGCAGTCTCCGCTCTAATTCATCCCAAAGGTGTTCTATCTGGTTGAGGTCAGGACTCTGTGCAGGCCAGTCAAGTCTTCCACACCAACCTCGCTCATCCATGTCTTTATGGACCTTGCTTTGTGCACTGGTGCGTAATCATGTTGGAACAGGAAGGAGCCATCCCCAAACTGTTCCCACAATGTTGGGAGCATGAAATTGTCCAAAATCTCTTGGTCTGCTGAAGCAGTAAGAGTTCCTTTCACTGGAACTAAGGGGCCGAGCCCAACTCCTGAAAAACAACCCCACACCACAATCTCGCCTCCACCAAACTTTACACTTGGCACAATTCAGTCGGACAAGTACCGTTCTCCTTGCATCCGTCAAAGCCGCAGACATCTATCGGATTGCCAGACGGAGAAGCATTATTCGTCACTCCAGAGAACATATCTCCACTGCTCCACTGGAGCATCTATGACCTTGAGTGACATCCCATTCTTAATCCATAGGGTTTAATATGATGTCGGCCCCCCGTTTGCAGCTCTAACAGCTTCAACTCTTCTAGGAAGGCTTTCCACAAGGCTTAGGAGTGTGTTTATGGGAATTTTCGACCATTCTTCAAGAAGCGCATTTGTGAGGTCAGACACTGATGTTGGACGAGAAGGCCTGGCTCGCAGTCTCCACTCTAATTCACTCCAAAAATGTTCTGTCAGGTTGAGGTTTAGGTGCAGCCCAGTCAAGTTCTTCCACACCAAACTCGCTCATCCATGTCTTTATGGACCTTGCTTTGTGCACTGGTGCGCAATCATGTTGGAACAGGAAGGAGCCATCCCCAAACTGTTCCCACAATGCTGGGAGCATGAAATTGTCCAAAATCTCTTGGTCTGCTGAAGCAGTAAGAGTTCCTTTCACAGGCTCCCAGGTGGCGCAACCGTCTAAGCGTTGGCCCTATCATCAGGAGATCGCGAGTTTGATCCCTGGTGATGCTACAGCCATCTGTAGCCGGGAGTCCAAGAGAGCACAATTGGCCTCGCTCTCTCTGGGTGGGTAGGATGGCCCCTCCCTGTCCCCCCATCACCTAACGCGATTCTAGTCAGAGCAGGCGTCTGTTAGCTGACATAACAGAACTGGCGGTTGGCGCTTTCCTCCGAGCGCGTTCAACTGTCCAATGACGTTGCGTCAGCAGCAGTTCGAATAGATGCGGAGGCTGGCTTCACAGGTCTCGGAGGAAGCCTGTGTTAGCCTTCACCCTCCTAGCATTGATGGTATTGTGTGATTGGGGGAGTCCTAACTAGCGGGTGGAATTGGAGACGACTAAATTTGGGGAGAAAATTGGGTAAAAAAAAAAAAGCGAGCCCAACTCCTGAAAAACAACCCCACACCATAATCTCGCCTCCACCAAATTTTACACTTGGCACAATTCAGTCGGACAAGTACCGTTCTCCTTGCAACCGTCAAAGCCAGAGACATCTATCGGATTGCCAGACAGAGAAGCAGGATTCGTCACTCCAGAGAACACATCTCCACTGCTCCACTGGAGCATCTATGACCTTGAGTGACATCCCATTCTTAATCCATAGGGGTTAATATGATGTCGGCCCACCGTTTGCAGCTATAACAGCTTCAACTCTTCTAGGAAGGCTTTCCACAAGGCTTAGGAGTGTGTTTATGGGAATTTTCAACCATTCTTTGAGAAGCTCATTTGTGAGGTCAGACACTGATGTTGGACGAGAAGCCCTGGCTCGCAGTCTCTGCTCTAATTCACTCCAAAAATGTTCTGTCAGGTTGAGGTTTAGGTGCAGGCCAGTCAAGTTCTTAATCCCCCTACACCAAACTTTACACTTGGCACAATTCAGTCGGACAAGTACCATTCTCCTGGTAACCACCAAACCAAGAGACATCCATCGGATTGCCAGGTGGAGAAGCAGGATTCGTCACTCCAGAGAACACATCTCCACTGCTCCAGTAGCGCCATTTTACACCACTGCATTTGACGCTTTGCATTGCGCTTGGTGATATAAGGCTTGGATGCAGCTGCTCGGCCATGGAAACCCATTCCATGAAGCTCTCTACGCACTATTCTTGAGCTAATCTGAAGAACGCATGAAGTTTTGAGGTCTGTAGCGATTGACTCTGCAGAAAGTTGCCGACTTCTGCGCACTCCGCTGACCCCGCTCTGTCATTTTACATGGCCTACCACTTCGTTGCTGAGTTTCTGTCATTCCCAATTGCTTCTACTTTGTTATAATACCACCGACAGTTGACTGTGGAATATTTAGTAGTGAGGAAATTTCACGACTGGACATGTTGCACAGGTGGCATCCTATCACAGCACCACGCTGGAATTCACTGAGCTCCTGAGAGCGACCCATTCTTTCACAAATGTTTGAAGAAGCAGTCTGCATGTCTAGGTGTTTTGTTTTATACATCTGTGGCCATGGAAGTTATTGGAACACCTGAATTCAATGATTTGGATGGGTGACTGAATACTTTTGGAAATATAGTGTACATACCCAAAATGACATACACAAACACACACAGAACAAAAAACAACATACATGCACAGACCCACACACATACACAAACAAAATCACACACAAAAAACACATTGAAAAGTAAAAAGTAAAAAAAAAAGTAAAAAAAAAGCAATAAAAATTAAAACACATTTAAAAGATGAAATCACACATACTCAAAATGACACAGACACAAACATAGAACAAAGAAATGACACACATACACATAAACTGACACGCAAACAAATGTAACAGAAGAAATTTGAGTGTTTCAGTGGTGTGCGTGAGTGTTTCGGTGGTGTGTGTGAGTGTTTCGGTGGTGTGTGTGAGTGATTCGGTGGTGTGCTTGAGTGTTTCGGTAGTGTGCTTGAGTGTTTCAGTGGTGTGTGCAAGTGTTTCGGTGGTGTGTGTCAGTGATTCAGTGGTGTGTTTGAATGTTTCAGTGGCGTGTGTGGGTGTTTGGTGGTGTGTGCGAGTGTTTCAGTGGTGTGCGTGAGTGTTTCATTGGTGAGTATGAGTGTTTCGGTGGTGTGTGTCAGTGATTCAGTGGTGTGTTTGAGTGTTTCATTGGTGAGTATGAGTGTTTGAGTGGCGTGCATGAGTGTTTCAGTGGTTTGTTTGTGAGTGTTCAGCGGTGTATGTGTGAGTGTTCCGGCGGTGTGTGTGAGTGTTTCAGTGGCTGTGTGAGTGTTTCATTAGCGTGTATGTGTGTTTCAGTAGCATATGTGAGTCTTTCAGTGGCGTGTGTGAGTGTTTTGGCAGTGTATGTGTATGTGAGTGTCTCAGTGGTGTTCGTGAATTTTTTGGTGGCGTGTGAGTGTTTCGGCGGTGTGTGTGAGTGTTTCAGTAGCGTGCGTGAGTGTTTCATTAGCATGTGTGTGTGTTTCAGTAGCATATGTGTGTGTTTCAGTAGCATATGTGTGTGTTTCAGTGGCATATGTGAGTCTTTCAGTGGTGTGTGTGAGTGTTTTGGCAGCGTGTGTGTATGTGAGTGTCTCAGTGGTGTTCGTGAATTTTTCGGTGGCGTGTGTGAGTGTTTTGGCAGCGTGTGTGTATGTGAGTGTCTCAGTGGTGTTCGTGAATTTTTCGGTGGCGTGTGTGAGTGTTTTGGTGGCGTGTGTGAGTGTTTTGGTGGCATTTGTGAGTGTTTCGGTGGTGTGAGTGTTTTTGTGTCGTGTGGGAGTAATTTGGCCGTGTGTGTGAATTTTCGGCAGTGTGTGTGTTTCAGTGGCGTGTGTGTGTGTTTCAGTTGTGTGTGTGATTGTTTCAGTAGTGTGTGTCAGTGTGCTTTAGTGGCGTGTGTGTGAGTGTTTCGGCGGTGTGTGCGAGTGTTTCGGCGGTGTGTGCAAGTGTTTCGGCGTGTGTGCGAATGTTTCGTGGTGTGTGCGAGTGTTTCGGCGGTGTGTGCGAGTGTTTCGCCGGTGTGTGTGGGTGTTTCGTGGTGTGTGCGAGTGTTTCGTGGTGTGTGCGAGTGTTTCGCCGGTGTGTGCGAGTGTTTCGGTGGTGTGTGTGAGTGTTTCGGCAGTGTGTGCGAGTGCTTTGGTGGCGTGTGCGAGTGTTTCGGTGTTGTGTGAATGCTTCAGTGTATTTCTCCCTAAACGGCCACTCATAGACATCACACACACACACACACACACACAACATGACACACACACAGAAAAAAGAACTGACCCTCTTATACACAAAACACACATTTAAAAAGAAAAATAATACACAGAAAAACAGGACACACACACACACACACATTGAAAATATGAAATCACATACACAAAATGACACACACACACACCACACACACACACACACACACACACAATTACAGACAAACGCACATTGAAAAAAATCTGTCTCTCACACACACAGACACACCCACCCACACACACAAACACACATACACACAAAATCAGACAAACACACATTGCAAAAAAAACCTCTCTCTCTCTCTCTCTCTCTCTCACACACACACACACACACAAAATCACACACACTCACACACACAGAGACACAAAATCACATACTCAAAAACACACACACACACAGAAAATAAAAAAAATCACACACACAGAACAAAGAAATGATACACAAAAACTGACACACTAAAGTTTTTGAAAAAAATGCAACACAAACATACACACACAAACACACACTCACACATATACACACGCAAACACGCACACACATATTGAAAAGCAGAAATCACACACAGAACAAAGAAATGACACACATACACAAAAACTGACACACGTATTGAAAAAAATGGAACACATACATACACACACACACACACACACACACACACACAAAAGCATTATCAAAAACAAATAAAATATTAAAAATATCTTTTAGCCTCTTTATTCTTCATTGTTACTGTGATCCATTTTCAGATATTTTATTGAATAACCTGCTGAGAGAATTCAGGGTTTATTAGAGCTGTCATTTATTTAAAGGCTTCATATCATAGAAAAGGTTTTTCCTCACTTTTGAAAAATAAATCAGTTTAATGTCGTATATAAACATCACTGCAGTTTCAAAACTCCAGCAGTCCAAACAGTCCAAATATGGAAAATAAGCTGCAATCTATTCATGTATGTATCCACCTATTCAGTCTACAGTAGTTTAGCCCTGCCCATTCAAAACTGAATTAAACTGGTTTTTGAACAATGCACAATACAGGACAGCCAATCACAACAGAGCTTATTTACATATATATATCAGTATTAAAGGCACTGTAACAAAAACAAATAAAGAGAATAAAGAGAGGCTGGAAAACGGTCATGAAGAAATGAATTATGTAATTAATATTTAACAACAAAAACTTCAGATTGTTTATCAGGAACAATGTTGACCGATCACATGATCAGAGGTGTGAAGTAACTAGTTACCTTTTAAATCCATGTACCTTAGTAAAATACTGTGGCGGCTGTTTTTAGGAACAAACTGAAAGTAAAGTTTATAAAGGAAATGGTTCTATTTAGAACCATGAATTTGATATTAAACCGTTTGCCTGATTAAATGGTTCTTTGGATGGTGAAAAATGGTTCTTCAGATTGATGGAGAATGTGTTGTATATGGTTCTATACAGCACCAAAAAGCATTCTGCTACTGTTACAATGTCAAACTTGTATACAATAGCAGAACCCTTTTTGGTGCTACATAGAACCACTTAAAAAAAGGTTCTTACACATGTTCTCCATTAATCTGAAGAATGATTTCATCCATAATTTGTTCATTGCATGGTGAAATTGTTCTGCAGATTAACAGAGAACGTGTTGTTCTCCATTACATGGTTCTGTGTAGCACCAAAAAGGGTTCTGCTATTGTATACAAGCTTGACATCACAACAGTAACAGAATACTTTTTTGTGCTATATAGAACCATATACAACACATTCTCCGTCAATCTGAAGAAACATTTCACCATCCTAAGAGCCATTTAAAATGGTTTACATGGTTCTATATAGCATCAAAAAGGGTTCTGCTATTGTGTAGAAGCTTGACAAGATTGTAGCAGAACAGTTTTGGTGCTACATAGAACTATTTCTTTACCATTTCTTTAACCAGTTCTTTAGATTTAGGAGTGATAAGTATGTTCCATAATCACTTTGGCAGCTCCTCAGGGTATGGCCAATTGCAGAGCGAGGTAAAGACGGACTGTGCGTATGTGGTTCCGGCATTCTAGCATCAACTCTTGAAGAACAGGCATTTGCAGAGGTCTACTGATGGTCTCAAATGCAAGCAAGCTCGTTTGAAAACCTTGTGGATCATATTGGCATCTAGATGTTGGGCTTCAAAGAATGCTGGAGTAACAAGTTTGTTGCCACAAGGCCTGAGCATTTCAATACTAAAAAAAGAAAAACCATAAGACACAGGCTTAAGAAAATGAGTTATTAGTACAACGATATCTGAACCTTTCACAATTTACTTTTACCATGACAAGAAATATGGTACCTTACCTTACACCACAGGGAACTTTCCTTCTAAATGCTTCTCGGAGTTTGTTGATGACTGTTCTGCAGTCCCGAGTCTTGTCAAACTTGAATGCATTCAAAATATTTCCATTTTCATACAAGGGTCTTTTATTGGTCTGGTTTACAATTGAATTTTCACAGGGGCTTGACAGCAGTATTACATCCTTGTGGAAGGTCCGGTGAAAAGGTGTTCGTGATCTGAAATTGAAATAAGGACCTTGTTAATTTGCAATGGAGTTAATTAATACAGAGGAACCAAGTAAATTACGCAGCAGTGCAGCAGCCTCTGCTGTGGCCTGGTTGTTGCCCCCCATCATGGTGTTTAGACACGAAACGAATGGCGAAGTGTATACACGTCATCAGTGTGCCTTACTGTTACGATGAAATGATTTCAGGGCGCATTGGTTCTAAATAGACCCATGAACACTCAAAGAGCCCTTCGCATGATTAAAGGGTTCTTTGCATCATGAGAGGGTTTTAGACTGATAGAGAATGTGTGGGTGGTTCTATATAGTACAGTATCCAAAAGGGTTCTTCTAATGTTACAATGTCAAGCTTTTTATTTAATTATTTAGCCTTTACTTTAACCAGACAAGCCATTAAGAACATATTCTTATTTACAATGGCTGCCTGGCAAGTGCTGCAAGACTTATAACAGAAACAATAGAACAATAGAAGAACCCTTTTAGGTGCTATATAGAACCCTTGGAATTGGAACCCTTATAGCACATCTGAAGAATCCTTTCATGATGCAAAGAACACTTTAATCATCCAAAGGGTTCTTTGAGTGTTCATGGTTCTATATAAATCCCTTTAGGATAGGGTTCTATATAGCACCAAAAAAGTTCTTTATGCACATTGAAGAATGCTTTCATGATGCAAAGAACACTTTAATCATCCAAAGGGTTCTTTGAGTGTTCATGGTTCTATATAAATCTCTTTAGGATAGGGTTCTATATAGCACCAAAAAAGTTCTTTATGCACATTGTCCATCAATCTGAAGAATGCTTTCATGATGCAAAGAACACTTTAATCATCCAAAGGGTTCTTTGAGTGTTCATGTGTCTATTTACAACCTATTAGTCTATTTAGTACATGGTTCCATATAGAATCATATTAACCTCACTACTCATTACTTTACTTCTGTGTTACTCTCTAAAACTGCACCTGCTGTAAAACCCAACAGTCCATTCAGCTCTTCAGTTGCAAACAAACAGCCAATCACAGTGAACATCATTTAAATCTGTCAGCAGGGGCGGAGCTTACACTTTCAAGTTAAAGAAAATGGAATGGACACGTCCCAAACTGCCCTCCTGTACGCATAATTTACACAAAGCACACCCTATTGATGTTTCACCAGCAAGCAAAAAACAAAAACCAAAAACATTCAGCAGCTCATGAGCCAATAGCTGTCCTCATAGGTGGAGTTTGGGGTCAGGCAGAAGTAGGTTGTACGTCAATCTGGTCAAATCTGTACTCCTTTCTACGCAACTTTGGTCCTGCGGAAGGTTCACTTGATTTTTCCCTAGATTAATAGCCAACGCAGGTGTCGGCAACCCAAATGTTAAGAAGAGCCATTTTGTACTTTCAAAAAAAGGAAAAAAAAATCAAACCACCTCGGGCCACAACATTTTATGTCCATTTTACCATCCTGGCTGTAAATATGTCTCAGTATGAGCTGATGTACTGATATAAGGTAAAAATAAACAAAAACACAGACTTACTTTGCTCTGCTTTAAGCTTTAGCTCAGCTATAGCTGCTTTCTTCACATCTCCGGCAGGAAATTTTTCCACAAAAGTAGAATAATTTCTTGTAAAATGTCCATGTTTGACTTTTTACGAGGCTGAAGTCGCTTCTCATTCGTCAGCTTCTTGTTCAGATTTTCCCGTTCCACCTTAAATGGTGCCTGAGGCGCCAGAATGTAACTGCGGCATCATTTAAGGTGGAATGGGAAAATTCAAGCAGGCAAAACAAGGAAACCCCCCTCCACATTTTTTCATATCTTCTATCATTCTATCACATTAATTAACTGATACACATACATACAGTAGTAATATAGCACATTGGCTTTAACCTCTTATTCTCCAGGGTATATTTTGGTTTGTTCATCTGAATTTATGTGACCAAATCGTAAGGCAAATTATTCAGTAATTGCATGAAATAAAAGTACATTTTATATATATTTTTTTTTGTAAAAGCTCCCCTCAAATTAACAGAAAATGTGTTTTTATGATCATACACATATTGCTATATGCTTACAGTTTACTGCTGAAAGCCAAAAATCTTAGACGCTCTTTGTATTATTTTATAAAAATAATTTTACAGAGCAGATCACTGAAGAGACGCCATCTGTTTATAGTTTATAGCCCAGATTTGTGGAAAAATGGGTCGACTTTCAATAGAAAAAAAATTGTGAGTTCAGCTTTTTTTTATTGTAAGGGTTTAAAATTACATCACCCATCTATTTGACTGGAGACAGTTACAGCTCTCATGACACCCACCTTTTGAATGTAGCTTATGAAATATGAAAGTTAGGAAGAATATGACGAAGTGCGTTTTGGAACCACCGGTGGTCTCAAGGAGTTAAACAGGTTAATATCAACACAAAGGCCTTCCAGTGGCACAACAGCTCGCTTCTCTCACTCCAATTCAAACAGTGGACAGTGGTTGATTGACCACCTGCCACATTAGCTTGCTAGATTAAAAAACATCAGTTAGCTAACTCCTATCTTCTCTCCACATCGCTATAGTTTTCCAATAGCATTAAACAAACAGAGAGAGACTTAAACCGTTTTCTCCTGTTTCTGAAATTCGGCTCCTGAGAAATAAAACTCAGATTTTCTTTGATCAAAAAACTGTTACATATATGGATGAACTCCTCTGTGTCTGACTCATCTCACCTCAGTCTCAGCGGGATAATATTTCCATAAGAAAAGTCTAAGAGCTCATTGTTTTCTTATATAGCTCAGTTCTCAGTCCTAACTCGTCATGTTTTGAAGTTTGGTCAGAAGCCCTTGGGGTCAGTATGTGCCCGCTGAAGGCGCCCTTTCGCGTCAGGTATTTGAGGTGCACGGATTCTTTATGTTGCTAGTATATTGTGTATTTTTGTCTGTGAATAATGTACATATGTGCATGTAACTGTCCTAATATTGTCTGTATACTGTGAATATTGTATATTGTGGATTGTCTGCAACGTATATGTACATTGTCTGTATATTGCATATAGTACAGAGAGACACCAACGGCTGGAACACACCTTGTGTGTATCAACATACTTGGCCAATACATTTGATTCTAATTCTGATTTTGATAATGTTAAGATCATCTTAACACCTTAAAAATCCAGGCTTATTACACACTAAGCTTATTATTCAGAAACTACAAACTGGCTGAGCTATATAAGGGGTGAACTGGAAGAGAGAGAGTTCAGTGTGATGCTCGCTCTACTATTTAAGAATCAATTCCATGCTTTTGGGAAACCCAGCCCTGATTGTTACCAACCCCTTACTGAGCTGAAGTGGGAGAATTAAAGCAAGGAAAGTGTGCAGGAAACCCTTCTCATTCTAACTCGTCATGTTTTGAAGTTTGGTCAGAACCCCTTGGGGTCAGTATCTGCACGCTGAAGGCGCCCTTTCGCGTCAGGTATTTGAGGTGCACGGATTCCCACATACATCAAGCTAAACTCTCCTGCGTCTAAACTCGACGGTGAACTACAGAAAACATCGATCCGTATTTAGGAGCCTCCATTTCATCTGGTATTTGTTGAATATTGTGTGTCTACAAGTCACTTTTGTCATTTTTCTTCATTCCTCGTCTTAAATAACGGCCATACAACAGTTTATTTCCCTCAAGTTCATTCGAGATGTAATGAAGTTTAGGCTCTGTCAGTAAATCGGAATTCCTCAGCCTATAGTCAGTAGACTTTTACCCCTGTTTCGTGCTTAATTTATGAATGTTTTATAACTGTTTAATATGTTTAGAGATGTGTTTTCCACGGTTTAGTTGAAATCTCCGTTAAGTCAATCGCCCCTCTGCGTCGCTGCTCTGACGCGCTCGGCGCTCCTTTCACTGCATGAAGGCGCTTCTGCTGATCGGTTCGTCGGAAAGAGATCAACACAGGTCTGATAATCACTTTCATCACACTCAGCTTTACTATATATATATATATATATATATATATATATATATATATATATATATATATATATATATATATGTACACGGGACTGTTGGTCGGGAGACACTTGTCTGTTTTAATCCTTGGTATATTTTGGTGTTTTTTTTTCGGTCACCATGTTGGACAACCAGAACATCCGGGTGTTGAATCTACAGAAATGAATCTATAGATATTTAGTTCAGGGTTACTTTCAGGTTTTGAAGCGTGGTTGCTGTTGTATTGTTGAACAAAGCGCTGGGACTGTCCTCAGATTATTCTTATTAAAAACAGCATTTCTAATGCTTTTCCATCTCGTGCCGTAAATCCAGGCGATGTTCTCAGTGTCCTCGTTTCAGCGCTGTGAGTGAGCGAGCATAACGCAGACACAGCTATGAGCTTTTTACAGGTGACTCGGCCTTCATGAGTAAAGGGTCCGTTTCAGTAGTTGTTACTGTCATACCTTGTAAATTATAACTACATAACCAGCTGATTTTGGTCAGCTAAACAGTCGACCTCAGGTCAGTCTCATAGACCTCATGGCAACGTTAGCTAGCTAGTTAGCTGGCTTAGCCTTTGCTAAGTCCTTTAGCCAACGTCCGTTACGTAGCTAACTAGCTCCTCGCGCCGTCACAGCCGGGTCACTCTAAATTAGTCATTGTACAATTAGCTTATTTTACTAATTTAGCTGTTGTTTCTAATTGTATTATTATTGATGAATTAATATTCAGGATTGAGTCTCTGTGGTCCCCCGGCTTCTAATCATGTGTTTTTGGTGTCATTAATGTTACTGTGTAGACTGTGTAGCTTAGCTATGTAGATCGGGCTCTGTGGGATTGTGCTCTACATTGGTTTAACAGTAATACTGTGTGTATTGGTTCATTTTGCTGTGGTGGTTGCAGTGTCTGTTCACTGTAAATACACATTGCATACTATCAAAACAAGCAACACTTTCATACATTTATTAAGTGATAAAGGATTACTTTACTGAACATTAATTGATATTATGTGTTTCCCCCTTTTTTACATTTAATGGAGTGTGATTTTTAAATGGGCTTCACTGTCAGGTTTGCTCTGCACAGGACTGGTGTGGCTGCAGAGCTGCATTCCAAACAAGCACGAGCTCGCCTGCTTCCAGCTGTTAAATCTGTTGATCTCAGTATTCAACTGTTGATCGTTACCTTCTTTGCTGGAATGAGAAGCTGTAGTCACAGTGGCCCTTTGCGGATAGATAGGGATGTCCTATGGTATCTGATTATACAGCACAAGGTATAACAACAGAATAACTGTTTCTGATATGGTGGCCAGGGAACATAGACTGTAAGTATTGAACATTGAGAGCTTGTGTAAAATCATGACTGTCCACAAATTGTTTGCTTTTTTCCAGGAATAATGACAAAGCCAAAGCTGTGGCCCTGTCCTCACTGCCAGAAGCGAAATTCTGCCAATTCCAAAAGTTGCAGACACTGTTTTGCAAACTTAAGTTTAAGGCAGAGATGCAAAGAGAGGGAAGTCCAACTTCTGGCTGGACAATAGGGAGAGACCAACCTGAAGCACAGAAAGCCAGCCGGGTGATAGACTCTGCTCGTATTACAGTAAGTATAAATATACTTATATAGTAAGTAGGGCTGGGCGTTCTTCACAACGACAGCGCAGTTACAGCGCTCAGTCATATTTTAGTATTTGTTTATTCACAAGCAACGAAAGTGAAAGATGATGGGGATACTGTGTGGCATTGGAGACCAGGAGAGCGCTATCTTTCCAGGCTAGGTTAGCTGTTTTTAGCAGCTGGCTAATTTGAAGCAGCTCTCTGTCACTCGCACAACATGGCGAACTGATGATACTGTAGATCAAAAAAGACCAAAAAAAGCAATGTTTTCAGTTTAAATATACCTAAAAGGAGGACTCTGTTTGTCTGGTGTGAGATTCACGCTGCAGTTAATGCTTTTACACAGCGAGCGTTCACCCCTCAAACTACTATGACAGCTTAGAGAAACCCGGTCATCTGCTAGCTGGTGTTTGAATACTGTGATATGTTCTGACATGGATGCAGTAGGAGTGATGGCAGTAAGGCGGTGTGATCCATCACTGACGTACTGAGCCAGCTAATGTTTGCTGTTTGTACTAAGTTGACATTGTTAAGAAACTAAACAGTTTAGCACTTGTAACCAGGTAGCCTAGCACTCGTCACCAGACAGCTAAAATAATCTGTTTTCATCCTTAAATTATGACTATTACAAAAATTGCGGCCGTGCTTTTCCAGTTGGTAATAACAGCTCACCAGAAACTTTCTCCCACTCTCCCATGACAGATTTGTTGTGTTCTTCTGTTTGGCAAGTGTTTTGTCATGTTCTGACCATAAATAATGGTTTAAAACAGCAACTGACCAGCCAGGAGCAAAAATCAGCCTTCAAACTCGCAAGAAATAATAATTTGACATTTATTGTGATAAGTATCAATATCGAACGATATGAATTTTTTTTTTGTGATAAGATTTTTGTCCATGTCGCCCAGCTCTAATAGTAAGTATATACAAGTCAAAGGGCATTTTAGAAATGTTTACCAAGTGGTTTTCCACATACTGATAATTTACAATTGGGTTGATTACACCTTTAGAATCAAAATCAGGCTTTATTGCCCAAGTATATTTGAACAAGGAATTATTTTTGTTTTAACAGTACCTCCCGGTTACACATTAAAGGACAATAGAAGTTTCACACTTGTCTCCCGGTTTTAAGTTTCACAGTAATATGGACATCTACCACGCATGCACACTGTAAAACAGGCATGCAAACATCCACACCTGTAGACATTCACCCAAATATACGTAAGAATAAAGAATAAAAATATTCTCAAAAATATTTATAGAATAAAAAGTGGCTAAAATACAGAGTAAAACAGTTTAGACTAATAATATTTATTAGACTCCAGAAAGCTAATCACTTAGCTTTGAAGAAACCTTGGGGGGATCCAGACTCACACAGGGGGACCCATCCTCCTGTGGTCAAACTACATATATGTTATACACGGTAACACCATATGAGTCTCTAATTATGCTGATCTAATCATAGTGGTGACAGTGAAATTAATGAGAGAAATAATGATGGTTAATAGTAGTAGTAATGACCATAATTATAATAGCAGCAATTAGAAGGTTAATAGTTAGAGTCTATATAAACATCAATGTAGTTGGTAATTGAGGGTCGGCAACTAGTCCGATGCAGGTAGCAGTAGTGAGGGCAGTTTGCAACGGGTCTCTACTGCACTGTGTATTATAGCTGGAAGAATACCCAGATTTAGACCACAACAAGCAAAATTATATAGAATGCAGGATCATCAAAGTTTAAAAACATAAAAACACACTTACTGCTGAGGTTTCAGATGTGTATATACCCAGATCAATCACTTCATAAGTACACATCTTTGTACATCAGCTCCATGTACCATATAGGTGCACTTTGTAGTTCTACTCAGCACACTTTGTTAGCCTGTCTTTAGCACTGCAGTGATGCTGACATGTTAGTGGTGTATTAGTATGTGTTGTGCTGGTACAAGTGTATGAGACACAGTAGTACTGCTGGAGCGTCCACTCATTGTCCACTCTAGTAGACACTTTATTAGACACTGTCCACTCTATTAGACTACCTAGTTGGTCCAGCTTGTAGATGTAAAGTCAGTGACAGTAGCATATTGTGTTGCTGCACAGTTTGTGTTGGTCATCCACTAGTCCTTCATCAGTGGTTACAGGACGCTGCCCACAGGACGCTGTTGGCTGGATGTTTCTGGTTGGTGGGCTATTCCCAGTCCAGCAGTGACGCTAAGGTATTTAAAAACTCCAGCAGCACCACTGTGTCTGATCCACTCTTTCCAGTGCAGCACACACTAACACACCGCCGCCATGTCAGTGTCACTGCAGTGATGAGAGTGACCCATCATCCAAATAATACCTGCTCTGTGGTGGTCCCGTGTGGTCCTGACGCCCAAAGAACAGTGTGAAAGAGGGTTAACAAAGTATGCAGAGAAACAGATGGACTGCAGTCTGTGATTGTAGAACTACAGAGTGCTCCTGTATGGTGAGTGGAGCTGATGAAATGGAGAACGAATGTAGAAACAGGGAGGTGTACTTATTGAAGTGGTTGATCAGTGCATTTCTCTTCTCTGCACATTTTCCAGCGTAGTGCTGCATGTTATGGTTGGGTTATAGTGTTGGACACTGGGTGTGGCCGAGTCATTCCCCAAACCTGCTTTCAATGAATTTCAGTCATTTTCAATAAAAAGTAGGTTCTATATGCCAACACATCAAAATCAGTTGCTAAACATCAGTGTATGACAGGGCTACACAATATATCATCCATTAATCATTATCATGGTATGTACTGCTGCAAAACTGATATCACAGAAGGTATAGTGTGTAAATGAGCCAATCATATGTTTATAAAACTGTATGCAGTGAGCAATCAGAATGAATGAGTGTGTATTCAGGTTTCAGTATTTGTGTAATCTAACAAAAGTAAATGATTTTGGTGAAAATAGTGCAAACTTATCATTAGCCATATCATGCCATGAGATGGCCAGTGTGTTGTAATGTATTGTAAAGCACAAAACAATAACACTATCTAACCATATGATTACAATGTGAAATTTTGTCCATATCGTTCAGGCACAAGTACTGTGCACTTTGAAGCAAGTTGATGTGTTCATGTGAGCTGTATAGTAGTATATCTACTCCTCATTTACCCTTTTCTATTGCCCAATCAATGTGACGTGCTCATTGGTATAAACAAATGCTGTAACTATAAAGACATATTACATTATTCTTTTGTTTTATACTACAGACTCCACCCAAAAAATAAATAATACAAAGCACAGATAGCACAGTGTTTAAATGTTATTTTAGGAAAATAATCACACTACACATTCACATCATTGTACAGTCTCCAAAAAATGAATGATTGTTTGTTTATTTCACATTTGTTTTTTCCAGTTGTTGTAATTTTAACACTACAAAATCTGGTCAGTAGGGGGAGCAGTGCACTACCTGCTCAACCTCAAACTCTGAGTACGAGCACAACCCATTAGCTCATCAGCTGCTGAATGCTGTTGTATTTTCAGCTCTGCTGGAACGTCTGCATTAATTAGGGTCCTCCATGTGATGATGTGTAAATAAGGTGCTGGTTAATTACCTGCACTGGTTTTCTTGTTGTATGAACGTTTCATAAATCATATACTGAGTAGTTTGTACGGTCAAATCTGTGCTCTTTTTTTACTCACATTTGATGAAAAAAGATCACTTACTTTGTGTGACAAGTACATAAATATTTAGATCGGAAGATATTTTTTCACTTTTGTTAACAAATAAATTACATTTAAGTTAGTCAGTCAATACTGTCGCTGTGTAACTTGTGTGTTTTTGTATTTCAGGTTAGAAAACTGGAAGCACTAGGCTTGAAGCCTTTTCTTTTCATTTGAAAGAAAGGCAAGAAAGGGAATGTCACAGCGGATGTTATCACCTCTGTGGGTCCTGTTTTGGATGGGCCACTTAAAGACATTTTTAGTAAAATGACCAGCTTGTATAAATACTTTTTGAAAAGTAAGTCATACTCTTTTGTCAGATACTTGTTAAAAACCTTCATAAGTACTTTAGTCATTACTTTAGTACATAGGGCTGTTCAGAAATTCGTTCAATGATGGAGTCTGTTCTAAGAGTTGATGCCACACATTAAGTTTATTGATTCTCGATTCCAAAATCTTGACGACAACAGAATTTCTAACACTCCTTGTGCATGCAATGTGGAAACACATCACTATGAGGAGTCAACTCCAAAGCTTTGGAGTTGATTCTTGATTCTCAAATGCATGGTTCAGATAATAAAATCTTTTTATGATTGACGTCCAGCTCTGTCAGAACTTTTTTTCTCATTCCACTTGCAGATTCCAAGAGATTATATTAGTGAGGTTTCTAGTGGAACTTAATTAATTGGGAAGACACATAGCAGAACGAGTTGAGAATATTACACCCATGTAGAATATTTTCCCACATTTATACTTTTGTACTGTTCTGTTAAACAGACTTTACATGTTTTTCACTAGTTTCTAAGTTAGTGTTTGATATTTTAAAAGGTTGATTATGTGGCAAATAAGATTATGTTTCAGTAATAACAGTAAATACATGTCTTTCAGATCGCTTGTATGGATCTGGATTTTCTAATAAATATTAATTCTTTGTTCTTGAACTTCTAAATAGATGCTTTGCCTTTTTGAATATTAATATCAAGTAATTTATCACTTGAAAATATATACATGGTTATTGTTTTGTAAACTTCAATACATTTTTTCACTTTCACCATGTTAGCAAACACCAAAGTGTTTGGTATATGTGTCACCTCAGATTATTATCAGGATGGATGACGTTTAAGAGTTCTACATGCTCAGATAAAATTAATGTGAAGATAATTGAGTGTTTGTTTATTAGAGTTCATGTGCTTCTTTTTCCATGTAATTTTTATATGTTTCAGGTCATGCAATGCTTCTGGCAGCCACCACAACAGCAGACTCTGGGAATTCTCCACAAACACTTCCTGAAGATTCTGCTCCTGATACCGATACACCCCATGAAGAGACATACTCTTCAACTACTGATGCACCCAGTGATACAGAGCACTATGTGCTTAATCTAATCCCCATCCCACCCTTTCAAACACCCTCTCTCCTCACAGAGCCTGCATCTGTTACCTCTCTCCTCACTCCACCCATTTCTGCTACCTCTCCTCTCACCCCACCTACATCAGCTACCTCTCCTCTCAACCCACCTACATCAGCTACCTCTCCTCTCACCCCACCTACATCAGCTACCACTGGCTAAGTGTCCGGATTTAACAGGACACAGCTAAAGAGTCACCCCAGAGCCGCCAAATTGGGCTCGTTTGAAAATGGCAGTAGCGGCCAAAACGACTGACTACAGACAGGAGAAAATTAACGGCCTTATGAGCGGATAAACGAACCGCCGTAGGAGTGTTTGAATGGCTGTAAACCCGGACAGAGAGCGCAGACAGAGAGGAGTTTGCAGGTTTCAGGCCAAATTTGGATTTTGTTTTGGGCTCCTTTCAGAATGAACCGTGGCCGAGGAATCGCCGTATGAGTGTATGAACAGCCGTAAATTTGAGTACACACAGGCAGGTACAGTAGAGTACAGCTGAGAGACACAGAGAGAGAGAGATGCAGTAAAGATTAGCTATAAAAAATACATTCAAACAAACAAAGAAGAAAGCTAAAAGTTTAATGATGTCTATCAGGAGTATTTGGACAAGTTATAATATTCAGTGTTTAGTTTAATAAAGTACCGTGCAAAAATTACAGCCTAGAAAATAGTTTAAAAACAATTCATCTTGGCAATAAATGTGTTTTTGCTGGTTATTAATATGCTGGCTAGAAGAAAACAGTTAGAGGAACACAGTTCTGAATCCTGATTTCTCACTGCAATGCAGATTTGTTAAATTCCAGCACTGCTGATTTAATTTAATGAAGGATTGATCAGATAAGCTAGTGCTGAATCTCTGATACCTGCCTCCTGTCGGTATAGTGCATTATGTGAATTATGGAGTTTTGATGTCCTGTAGTGAATGTCCTGTAGTGAATTCTGTGCAGGTGGTTGAATCACCAGTATCTCTCTGTTAGACAGTGTATGCAGTATTTGAGTGCAGGAGCTATAGGTTAAGGCCTATGTTGTGCATTGTGTAGGGAGTAGGGTACCATGTGAGATTCAGCCTATCCACTGGATGGTATTAAATGGTTAAAAATAATGTATTCTTTATTTGTGTGTTTGTATTTATTGTTTACATTAGTTTTAGAAATGTAATGTGATGGTGCATCTATTAAGTTAAGTTTAGGCAAACAATATCAAATGGCAGTAACCATAAAGGCTGTTAGCTCTTGACAGAAGTACAAAGAGCTGCATGTGATTATTGTTATCAGCCTGACTAGGGTAGTAGTGAAAACCCAGGGAAATGTTTGGGAACTACTTAAACAGTAATTACAGTTTTAACTCTTGTTTTGTTTCTTGTGCTTTTTTCAGTGGTCACTTCTGCCCCTGTCAGAAAACCTCTGTTCAGTGCTTCATCAGGGACACATTATTCTGTGTTCCCACGTGTCTTTAGAGGATTCCAACAAGCAAAGGGACGCGATCAAGGTATGTTTTTTTTGGTTATGTTCACATAACATTAGAAAATGAGAAAATGATGCTTTCTGTGCTACAGCTTGGCCTGGCAGATTAATCACTCTTATATTTAAATCACAAGAGCTGCAGTATTTATTATA
Organism: Colossoma macropomum; assembly: GCF_904425465.1. Lineage (NCBI taxonomy): Eukaryota > Metazoa > Chordata > Actinopteri > Characiformes > Serrasalmidae > Colossoma > Colossoma macropomum. The sequence continues at coordinate 237,670 of NW_023495375.1, forward strand.
GAAAATATATATTAACAAGGTTTAAATGAGGAAATTTCAACAAATCATAGAGCTTGTGAACTGCCTGTAGATGAGTTTGACCAATGCATGTGCTGTATATGTGTTAACCACGAAATAGTAGTCTTGCTCACTCAGTTTTCAAGCGCCTCAAGCTTGAAATAGTAGATATTCTGTTAGATATTTTCCCCAAATCATTCAGCCCTCGCTACAGCTTGCACATACTATGATTCAAGGTTATTTTTTATATTTAGAAATTTGTCATAAAGACTATATCATCAAACTGCTGCTCATTATGCCTGACTATCAGACAACAAAGTCTGAAAGGTTAGAGTTACAATGAGCAGAGAAAAGTGGCAAATCAGTCATCAAAAGTCAGTAACTTACAGTTGATCAGCTAATTCAGATAGTTAATTATGATACAGTTACAGATGATAACAGTAACAACAACAGTTACCATGATTTCCAATTTTTTGCATTTTACATTACAGTGGTATGGATGCTAAATTGATTTAAAAGGGCACAGGACGCATCAGGTTACAGGCTAAAACAGATAAATGTTTGATTTTCTTTTTCACAGGTGAGGCAGTGGCCACTGCTTTAATGGTAGCTAACAAGATCATTAAGAGGTCCCACAGTGTCCAAAGCCTGGAGTTATGGAATTGTCTTCCTTATGGATGCCTCCTAAGATGACTGTCATCTTTCTCAGAGTGGATGTTAAAACTGTTATGTAGTGATGGTTAAGGGTGAGTGGACTGAGACTGAAGGAAACAAAAGTGCACAGTAATAATGAACAGTGACGTGTCATTCTGTGAGATATTTGATGTGAGCATTGCAAATAATTAAAGTCCTAATCCTTAAAATACAAACCCCATTTCTAGAAAAGTTGGAACATTTCCAAATTTTTCACTGACCAACTTATTTAAAGTAAATTTAGAATTTGATGCCTGCAATACACTCAGAGGCATGTTTACCTCTCTGTTACATCATCTTCCCTTTTAAGAACACTTTTTAATTGTTTGGGACATGAAGATACTAATTGTTACAGTTTTGTAAGTGGAGTTTTTGCCCATTTATGCTTAGAACTCATTGAGTTCTGGCTCAACAGTTTTTGGTTGTTATCGTCTGACTCTGCTCTTCATGATGTGCCATACATGTTCAATAGGAGACCGATCTGGAATGCAGGCAGGCCTGTAAGGCACACACACTCTCTGTCTATAAAGCCATGCTGTTGGAGTACATGCTGAATGAGGCCTGGCATTGTCTTGGTGAAAGAACCATGGACTTCCAGGGAATAGATGTTGTCTTGATGCTTATGTCTCTTTAAAATCCGAATAAATGCTTCAGTGGTACCTTTCACACATATGCAGGTCATCCATGCCATGGGCACTGACGACCTTTACCATGACAGATGTTGCCGTTTGCACCTTTCACTGACAAAAGTCTGGATGGTCCCTCTCATCTTTGGAATGGAGAATTCAACATCCATTTGTTCCCAAAACAAGCTGAAACGTGCACTCATGTGACCACAGCACACATTTCCACTGTCTTTCAGACCGTCTGAGATGAGCTCGGGCCCAGAGAACTCACCAATGTTTCTGGATAGAATTGATGTACAGCTTTCTCCTTCACAATAGAGTTTTAAAGTTGCATTTCTTGATGTAGCGACTGATAACTGGTTTTCTGAAGTACTCCTGACGTACTCCCTCCCTTCTCATGCAGTGCCGTCTGAATGCTTGAAGATCACACACATCCCGCGTTGTTTTCCAGCCTTGCCCTACATGGACAGAGATTTCTCAGAGATGTCTTGTGGTTAGTGGTGTTCTTTTTGAACTGTTTGACACTTCTCTCACAAAAATCTTCTCTTTGCTTGATGAGACTGAGCCTTTGATGGACGGTCGTTTTATATCCAATCGTGATACCCTCACCTGTTACCAGTTCACCAGCTTATTGTGGAATGTTTCAAAATGGAGTAACTTGAATATTCTAGAAACTTTTCACTCGTTTTGGCCCGTCTCAGCTTTTTTTGAGCGTGTTTTAGGCATCAAATTCAAAATTAAGTTGGTCAGGCAAAACATTAAAAATAATTTCTTTGTACTTTTGTCAGTTAAATAAAAGTAAAAAAATTGAACAATCACAGATTCTTATTTGCATAGCGTTTTACAAAATGTCCCAATTTTTTGTGGGTTTGTATTGTCAGCACACTTTCCATCTTACTGTCATTGTTAAAAATGCCCTTAACAACTGTGTGGGGGCCCCTTTTAAGGACTGTAATAACTGTTACAGTCTAGGATCTGTTATGTTGACCCTTGTGCTTTTTATTAGCCAATTAAAAGTCCTCAGAGGCATATTATGTGTAGCTAAGTCCTGAGTGTAGTGTGGTTGCTTAGTCATTCAAGTTGCTGGTTTTGTTCTGAGTATGTGTAAATGAAATCAATATATTTTTTTTTTCTCATGCAGTTCCATTCTGAATCGTTTAGTAAGTGCTGTTACAGTCCAAACTACAGATAAATCAAGATAAATCAAGAATGATACAGGAGGTAATTAATGCTCTAATTCACATTGTTTGTTTTAGACAGACATTATAAACCTTTAAAACTAGAAAGATTCACAGTAGCTATCTTTTAGCTGCCATGTGGTTAATAGTTTGAATGCTATGTTCACGGTGATGTCATGATTGTTAAAGTTCAACTGTCAAAATAAAAAGATTGAAAGTTGAGGTTTTATTGTTCTGGCCAAAGTTTTACATTGTGTTTTGGTTCCAATAGTGTATTGGTTGTTGTGTATTTATGTAAAATTAAAGTACACCATTCTTTTATCTGCTAAAGTAAAAGGTAATTGTGCAAAATGTTCACATAATTGAGTACATTGACTCCTGTATAAAAACTGGAATATAACAAAATGACCACAAAATTATGCTATATAATTTTTTGATAATGCCAAATGTCTCTGAATATAATGAATGATAAAAATGTTAACCATTGACTTTAATATTGGGGTAATTACATGTAATTTTGCGTTGTATTTCTGTATTTAACCAGTAGAATCCAGTGATGTAACAGCGGTATCTTGTGGATAAACAGTACATTGTAATAGTTGGTAGGCAGATCAACCAACATTTAACTGTTATCCCCTGTAAGTTTGTAGGATATAAACATTTATTGACAGATTGTGTCTGTTAAAAAATGTTTAATAGGATTGAAAGACAGTAAAGTGACCGTTAATTTAAATAACGTTTCTTTATTTTACTTAAAAAATCTGTACTTTGACAGATGCATGTTGTAGATTGATTAACCTAATTACACTGTTATTTAAAAATAGCAACCCTCAAATTACAGACTTTAACTGTATTTATGCAGTATTTCTGTGTTTTTAATACATACTAGAGATGTTTTTTCTACTAAACTTTGGTCGTAAAATTACACAGAATATTTACATGGAAAAGCTGTAATTTACAGTAATCCTCTGTACAGTATTTTACTGTAAAATTACTGGAACTGTTTGGCAACTTTTTCTGCCAGACATCTTACCGTTTTTTACGTACAGTGTATTTTTGAGCCTGTCTGCCGCTTATTTTGGTACTGTCATCAGTGACTTTCTGCTTTTGCATCCAGTCTCTTTTTTCAAACCTGACATTTGTGAATACTTAAGCTCTCTTTGTCTGAAATTATAGGATAAAATGTTTTTTGTAGTCAGCTAACAGTGTATCATATTTAGGTAAATAGTTTTCTCCCTCTTTCCTTACATTTCCTGGGCCACTGGCTGCTTCGCAATCTCAGAGCATAATGGATCCGCCCTCATACTTAACTGTTAGCAACTTTTTTTATTATTTAATTGCTTCTTCTTTTTCTCTTCAAACATATCTTTGGTGACTCTGGCAAAGAGATGAAGTGTTGTTTTGTCAGACCACAGCAGTTGATGATGTTTTGCATACTTCAGATAATGACTTGTTGAAATTGCAGAAATGTGTCATATTTAAGTTTGTTCAGTGCAAAGCTGGTCTTAACTTTTTTTCACTTATAAAGTCAACAAAATGTATAATTTGACTGGGGTGACCAAACCTTCACATACAACTGCACTGTGGTGACTTAAAAAGTCCTGAGGAGGACTTAAAAGGGAATTCAGAAGAATTTATTTGTGGACTTTTTCAAGAAGATTTTGTTGTTTGGTTGGCTGGGTAGTCAGCAAGAAAGCGCACAAATAAGCTAAGTGTGTAAAGGGACACTGGACTTTTTTTTTGGCATATTTATGTTCAGACAAAAAATAAATGACTAAAGCAGTAGACTCAGTGTCATTGTTCAACAGAGATTTTGGATCACTTTTTTCTGACAAATGAGCTATTTTGCTGAGCTTTGTGGGGGCACAGACCTACACATCAGGTAGAAATCTTCTGAGCCCACAGAAACCAGGGGAAGTCATTCAGCCAGTTAGTGAGTCTGCTGAAACACCATTTCAACCCAGTTAAGTCCAGTTAAATTGTACAGAGATAGAACTAAGAAAATGATGAAAGTGTTACTGATGATAGTATTCAGTTGAGACTGTTGGCAGTAGATGGATTGACATCTGAGTCAGCCTTAAAGAAAGTTCTGGCTGAGGAGGCAGCTAAAAAGAACATGAAAGGCTTGAACAGCTCAGGGACAGAGAAATGGCTGAAGCCAGCAGGTGGAGCTGTGTACAAGGTGGACACAGGAACAAAAAGTATAATAAGAACATGGACATGGTACTGATGTGGGGGAAAGAAACGTAGCAAAAGACTGTTTACAGTGGAATAACTGCACAGGTGCGAAACATGAAGTAACATGTCAGTGAGGAAAACAAGAAAAGTGTAATTATATGCAAGACAAAGAAAAGACGGGAAGCTTTCACAATGTACATTTTAGTTGATTCAGTGCAGAGCGGACCCCCATTCACACAGTGCTAGACAGTGAATGGTAGTCCAGTAAAATAAGTCTAACACGTGCTGCAGTGTAACAATACTGTCGAAGGCACAGTATGAAAAAAACAAAGTAAAAAACAACAATTAAACTGTTTCTCACCACCAAGTCATTTGTTTGAGTGACATCCCAGTACAGTGTATTACAGTGTTTTTACAGTGTATAAGTATGATTATGATGACATTTCTTGCATCCTGGATTGATGTTAGTGAAGTATTCAAATGTTTATTGTCATCTCCCTCACCGTATTTTGCATGCTGTTAAAGTTGACAGCTCCACTGGGTTTCAGATTGAGTGCGCTGATAAGAAATTGACATTGTATTATTACTTGTGAAAAACTGAGATGCAGTGCTGATTTATTAAAGCTTAAAGGTTTAGGTTTAGGATTAGGGTTAGATGTAAAACCCCATTGCAACTTCATTTGCATTTAATAGATATTTAGTTGATTGTTTTTCTCTGCCTTTACAAGCACAACATGCAGTGCTGGTTCTATCAGCCAACTATGCAAGTCTAGTCCCAGGGGGTCATTTAGTCAAGCAGTGCCGAACTAATCAATCTTTATGCCCCCTTATGCTTTTACACATGCTTTTATACTGGCATGAGGCAAATAAAGTGACAGTAAACTTGGTGCACCCTGCTAGCCATGCACATCCTATATAAAAGACTACATCAATGAACATAGGGAGGCTTGCATGCATCACTTTGTATTAGTTGCTCTGGTTGTTAAATGTGAACATGTTCACTGTCGAGCTTCTAACAAGAAAATTACTGATTTGTTTTCCAATTGTATACGTTTCCCTTCATTATTTTGAGTGATGCTGTTGGGAATAGGAACAAAATACTGGTAGGAATAAAAAGTTCAGAAAGCAGAAGCTGCAGACCTCAGATCCCCATGCCTCCCATAGGAACAAGGAATTTGTTTGAGCCAACTGGTTAGATTGTAGCTTCATTCATCATAGGTTGAGAAAACTTCAACTCTATTTGTCACTTGTTGCTCGTGCTGCCTGTTGCTAACTCGTGGCTACAAATCACTTACTATGGAGAGAATTGTCCACTGTGGTGGTGATAGGAACCAGACGTGTGAATTGTTTAATGCCTCTAAAAGCTATATAACAGAAATGACATGAAATGGTGAATTTGCTGCCTGATAGTTTTACAATTCAGTGTTTTATCATAGCCTTTCAACAAAGTTTATACTCTGTACTAAACCAGACTTTCTGTCAGCAACTGATCAAAACCGAATCCTGTCTTTGAACATGGAGAACACGAGAGGTGTTATAATTAGAAAAAAATTGTGTTCATTCAAAACTGAATAAAAATATAGCTTTTATTACACTGCATAATTGT